>NC_080172.1:115694988-115954988 GCF_950295315.1 Erinaceus europaeus
GGGAGAGAAAGACAGACACCTGCAGACCTGCTTCACCGCCTGGGAAGCGACTCCCCTGCAGGTGGGGAGCCGGGGGCTCGAACAGGGATCCTTACGCCGGTCCCTGTGCTTCGTGCCATGTGTGTTTAGCCTGCTATGCTACCGCCCAACTCCCTCTTTCATTCTTTCTTAAGGTTTTTTTATTTATGAGAGAGAGGGAGAACCAGAGCATCAGCGTTGTACATTCAATGCCTAGGATTGAACTCGGGACCTTGTGCTTGAACATTCATCACTGCACCCACTCTGCCACCAGGCTGTGAAGCTTCCGTTTTTCTTTTTAAAATTTTATTATTATTATTTATTTTTTCCTTTTGTTGCCCTATCTTCTGTTTTTAGTACACTTAATATTTATTCAGCCTTTCTCTTTCCTACTAAGGACTTCACAACCTGTGTTGATGGTGTACACGTAGCCATGATCATGGTCTGGAGCGTGAGGAGAAGGGGGGAGGCGGCGAGGCCAGGAAAATCCGTCGAGGATTAGATCTGCACTGAGCTCAGCGTTTGGGCGGGATTCCTTTATTTATTTATTTATAATACTTATTCCCTTTTGTTGCCCTTGTTTTATTGTTGTTGTAGTTATTATTGTTGTCATTGTTGGATAGGACAGAGAGAAATGGAGAGAGGAGAAGAAGACAGAGGGGGAGAGAAAGACGGACACCTGCAGACCTGCTTTACCACCTGTGAAGCGACTCCCCTGCAGGTGGGGAGCCGGGGGCTCGAACCGGGATCCTTAGGCCGGTCCTCGCGCTTTGCACCACTTGTGCTTAACCCGCTGTGCTACCGCTCAACTCCCTCTCCCCGTTTTCTTTTTTAAAAGCTTTATAAAATGACAAGGGTTCTGGGGTGTCACTCTACCCCGCACGTGGTGAGCGTGAGTCACCACCCTCTCCTCCGCCACCCACATGCCCACTGGAGTCTCATAAAACAACAGATGAGTGACTGAGCAAGTTGTGGTCTATGTTCACAATGGAATACTACTCAGCTATAAAAAACGGTGAATTCGGGGCCGGGTGGTGGCGCACCTGGTTGAGCGGACATATGTAACACTCAAGGACCCAGGTTTGAGCCCCCAGCCTCCACCTGCGGGGGGGAAAGCTTTGTGAGTGGTGAAGCAGGGCTGCAGGTATCTCTCTCCTTCTCTTTTTCTCTATCACCTCCTTCCCTCTCGATTTCTGGCTGTCTCTATCCAATAAATAAATAAAGATAATAAAAACATTTTAGTAAAAATGGTGAATTCACCTTCTTCACCCCATCCAGGATGGAGCTTGAAGGAATCATGTTAAGTGCGATAAGTCAGGAAGAGAAGGATGAACATGGGGTCATCTCACAGGCAGAAGTTGAAAAATAAGATCGGAAGGAAAAACTCTAAGCAGAACTTGGACTGGAGTTGATGTATTGCACCAACTTTTACCAATCTTGCACCAATCTTTTACCAAAGTAAAAGATTCTGGGGTGGGTGGGGGTGTTTCAGGCCCTGGAATATGATGGCAGAGGAGGACCTAGTGGGGGTTGTATTGTTATGTGGAAAACTGGGAAATGTTATGCATGCACAAACTATTGTATTTATTGGTGACTGTAACATATTAATCCCCCAATAAGGAAATAATAATATGGGGGTTGGGTGGTACTGCAGCATGTTAAGTGCACGTGGTGCGAAGTGCAAGGACTGGCGTAACTTCAACAACAATAAAAAGCAACAAGCGCAACAAACGGGAAAATAAATAAATACTAAAATTTTAAAAAAGAAATAATAATAATAGAAAGACTTCACCCCTCCAGATCAACTTTTTCAGGTAGAGGTTAAGGGAGAGAGGATTCAACAGGGCGGAGGGAGATAGCATAACGGTTATTCAAAGAGACTCTCATGCCTCAGGCTCCGAAGTCCGAGGTTCAGCCCTCTACACCACCATAAGCCAGAGCTGAGCAGTGCCCTGGTAAAAAAAAAATAAATAAAATAAGTTTCAACATCACATCATCAAAGCAGTGGGGGAGGGGAGACTGGGCTCAAAGCTGGGTGCTGATGGCCAAGTACTTAATACTGAAGTGCCCCAAACTATTGTGCCATTTCCCAGGCCTCAAAGTGTTGTTGTTTTTCTTTGCCTCCAGGGTTATTTCTGGGGCTCAGTGCTTGTATGAATCCACTGCTCCTGTGGCCTTATTTAAATAATTTTTTTGGGGTAGGACAGAGAAATGGAGAGAGGAGGGAAGACGGGGAGAGAAAGACACCTGCAGACCTGCTTCACCGCTTGTGAAGCGATTCCCCTGCAGGTGGGGAGCCGGGGGCTTGAACCGGGATCCTTATTTGGGTTCTTGTGCTTTGCGCTACGTGTGCTTAACCCGCTGCGCTACAGCCCGACTACCATTGACATGTTATTTATTAATTTATTTTTATTTTTTATTTTTAACTTATTTCTTTATTGGGGAATTAATGTTTTACATTCAACAGTCAATACAATAGTTTGTACATGCATAACATTCCCCAGATTCCCATTTAACAATACAACCCCCACTATGTCATTCATCATCTTTCATGGACCTGTATTCCCCCCACCCACCCACCCACCCCAGAGTCTTTTACTTTGGTGCAATACTCCAATTACATTTCAGGTTCGACTTGTGTTTTCTTTTCTAATCTTGTTTTTCAACTTCGGCCTGAGAGTGAGATCATCCCATATTCATCCTTCTGTTTCTGACTTATTTCACTCAACATGATTTTTTCAAGGTCCATCCAAGATCGGCTGAAAACGGTGAAGTCACTATTTTTTACAGCTGAGTAGTATTCCATTGTGTATATATACCACAACTTGCTCAGCCACTCATCTGTTGTTGGACACCTGGGTTGCTTCCAGGTTTTGGCTATTACAAATTGTGCTGCCAAGAACATATGTGTACACAGATCTTTTTGGATGGATATGTTGGGTTCCTTAGGATATATCCCAACATTTACTTTCTTTGATCTTTTGTATGGTTTTCCTATTCTCAATGCTATTTATTTCTGCCCTAACTTTAGTGATTTCTGTCCTTCTGGTTGCTTTAGGATTCCTTTGTTGTTCTTCTTCTAGGTCTTTGAGATGTGCAATCAGGCTGTTTATTTGTGCTTTTTCTTGTTTCCTAATGTGTGCTTGTATAGCTATGAACTTCCCTCTTAGGACTGCTTTAGCTGTGTCCCAAATATTTTGATAGCTTGTGTCTTCATTTTCATTGAACTCTCGAAGCATTTTGATTTCTTCCTTGATTTCCTCTTTGACCCAGAAGTTGTTAAGAAGTATACTGTTGAGCTTCCACATTTTGAGACTGTTACTAATCTTTTGTTGATTGTTAAGTGTTAGTTTAATTCCACTGTGGTCTGAGAAGATGCTTGGGATGATTTCAATGCTCTTGAATTGGCTGATGCTGTCTTTGTGGCCTAACATATGGTCTATCCTTGAGAATGACCCATATGGATTTGAGTAAAATGTGTATTCCAGTTTCTTGGGATGAATGACTCTGAAAATGTCCAATAGTTCTAGTTTATCTCTCTCTTCATTTATGTCTTTACTGATTTTCTTCCTGGATGATATGTCAAGTTGAGATAGTGGGGTGTTGAAGTCCCCTACTATGATTGTGTTACTGTTAATATATTGCTGTAGCTCTTTCAGTAGAAGTTTGATGTATTTAGATGGCTTCTCATTGGGTGCATAGATATTAATAATTGTTAAGTCCTCTTGATTGACTGATCCTCTGAGCATTAAGTAGTGTCCATTCCTATCTTTTTTAATCTTATGTATTTTAAAGTCTATCATGTCAGATATGAGAATAGCTGTTCCTGCCCTTTTTTGTGGGCCATTGGCTTGTATGATAGTTTTCCATCCTTTCACCTTAAGTCTGTGTTTGTCTTGTTGAGTTAGGTGAGTTTCCTGTAGACAACATATTGTTGGGTTGTGTTTTCTGATCCATCTTCCTACTCTGTGTCTTTTAATAGGTGAATTCAGGCCATTGACATTTATTGATATCAAAGATTGAAGATATTTTAACGCCATTCTTGTAGAGTTTTAGAGTGTTTTGATATATGTCCTATTTGTGGTGGTCTGGTTGTTTATAGGAGACCTTTCAGAACTTCTTTCAGGGCAGGCTTGGTGATGGTTGCTTCCTTCAACTGTTGCTTGTCTGAGAAGGTTTTGATGCTTCCATCTAGTCTGAATGACAGTCTAGCAGGATACAGTATTCTTGGCTGAAAGCCTTTCTCATTGAGCACTCGATAGATATCTTACCATTCTCTTCTGGCCTGTAGTGTTTGTATGGAGAAGTCTGCTGCTAATCTTATGGGTTTTCCTCTGTAGGTGACTCTTTGTTTTTCTCTTGCAGCCTTGAGGATCCTTTCTTTATCCTTATTCCTTTCCATTCTAAGTATGACATGGCTTGGTGTCTTTAGGTCTGGGTTAATTCTGTTTGGGACCCTCTGGGCTTCTTGAATCTTTATGTCTTTGGTGTTGTCTAGACTAGAGAAATTTTCAGCTATTATGGCCTGGAGAATGCTTTCTTCCTCTCCTTCTCTTTCTTCCTCTGGTAAGCCAATAATGTGTATATTGTTTCTTTTGAAGTCATTCCATAGGACTCTGTTGTTGTTTTCAGCATCTCTTAATCTCTTTTTGAGATCTCTTACTTCTTTTTTAGTTGTCTCTAATTCATCCTCAATCTTGCTAATTCTGTCTTCAGCCTCATAGATTCTATTCTCTCTGCCCTCTACTGCTTTCTGGAGTTCATCTATTTTGTTGCCCTGCTCTGATACTGTTTTAGCTTGTTCAGCTAGTTGCCTTCTTAGCTCAGCGATTTCAGCTTTCAGCTCTCTAATAACCATGAGATTATTAGAATTTTCTTCCATATTATCATTTGTTGTTCCTGTATTTCTGATTATAATTTTTTCAAATTCTTTACTCACTCCTGTTATTATTTCCTTAGCTAATGTTTGGATGTTGAACTCGTTGTTTTGTGCTTCACCCTCTGGAGGACTTTTAGCTGGACTCTTGTCCTGGTTCGAGTCTCCAATATTTTTTCTTGTTGTTTTAACCATTTTATATATTATGTTATGAGTTCCCTTTATCAGTACTTTTCAAATTATTGATCACTATTGCCTGGATTGACTTGTGTCTAAGTAAGTTAATTAAAGGGTTTACCGTGGTGGAAGTTAACAGTTGTTTCACTAGTATTTTAATCCCTGAGTTGGAGCTCTGTGGTTTAAAAGCCTCTTTTTTTTTTTTTTTTCTTCCCTGTAGGCTATGGGAGCCTGAGGGCTTTTAAACTATCAATAGGCTTCTTAGCTTAATCACTGACTCCTGACCAAGAGATAAAGCAGGGTGTGGCAGAGATAATCCAGTGGTTATGCAAAGAGACTTTCACAGCCCTTCAGCTATGCCACCGAGGTATAGGTCTTCTCCTGAGTTTCCCGGTTAGATCTCTGTCCCCTGGTGTCCCTCCCTGTCGCTGCTCCAGATTCTGAGGGTAGTAGCAATGGAGACTCAGAGTTGCACTTGGTGAGTCTCTGGGGAGTCCTTTCCTCCCTTCAGCTGTCCCCTTGTTGTGGAGCAGACTGGAGGTGGTGTCTCCACTGATAAACTGCTGAACTGTTAGCAGTCACTTAATCTCTCCTTAGGCCCCTCTCTCCTCTCTGTCACCAGCCACGCGTGTTTGTACTCACGGGTGATTTACTGGGTTCCTGTGGTCAGTCTAGTCCTGTCTTGTTTCGGTCCGGGTGGTCTCCTTTGGTATTCCTAGTTGGTCCGGGAGAGGAGAGGAGAGGAGAGGAGAGGAGAGGAGAGGAGAGGAGAGGAGAGGAGAGGAAGCCATCTGCTGCTCGTAGCTCCGCCTCCAGAAGTCGGAATTTATTTATTTTTATTGTTGTAGTAATTATTGTTGTTGTTGTCGTCATTGTTGGATAGGACAGAGAGAAACGGAGAGAGATGGGGGAATACAGAGACGGGGAGAGAAAGACAGACACCTGCAGACCTGCTTCACCGCCTGGGAAGCGACTCTCCTGCAGGTGGGGAGCCGGGGGCTCGAACCGGGATCCTCACACCTGTCCTTGCGCTTTGCGCCACCTGCGCTTAACCCGCTGCACCGCCGCCCGACTCCCCTTTGACATGGTTCTAATGTACCTTTGGGAGCTTGTCCCCACACCCCCACCACCTGTGCTTTGTCCCCAGGGACCTGCTGCAGCTAGGAGGGGAGCTGGCCCGGACCTCTCGCGCCGTCCACGAGGCCGGCCTGGGCCTGAGTGCAGGGCTGCGGCTGGCCGAGAGCAGGGCCGAGGCGGCGCTGGAGAAGCAGGAGCTGCTGAAGGCCCAGCTGGAGGAGCAGCTGCGGCACAGGGCGCTGCAGGAGAAGGACCTGGCCCAGCTGCAGCTGCAGAGCAACCTGGACAAGGCTGAGCTCAGTGCCAGGTGCGCGCCGGGCGATGCGGGGAGAACTGTTCTCACCGGGGATGAGCAGCCAGCGTCCTGGGGAAGAGACAGACTTAGCGGGCTCTGGGCTGAGGCCCACGGCGGACAGCGCAGCGCCCGTGTCAGACCTTCTGCCTAGCCGCTGTGTCCTGTGAGAGCCCCACGGTGCTTTCCCATGAGAAAAAGGGGCTGCTCACCCCATCTCCCCATTTACAGAGGAGGATTCTGGGGCCCAGAGAGAAGTGACTTGCACGCAAGGATCCGGATTTGAGCCCCCTGCTCCCCACCTGCAGTGGGGATGCTTCACGAGCGGCAGAGCACATCTGCAGGTGTCTGTCCGTCTCTCTTCCTCTCTGCCTCCCCTTCCTCTCTTAGTTTCTTTCTGTCCTGTCCAATAAAATGGAAGAAATGGCTGCAGGGAGCAGTGGATTCGTAGTACTGGCACTGAGCCCCGGAGATAACCCTGGAGGCAAAAGAGAGAGAGAGAGAGAGAGAGAGAGAGAGAGAGAGAAGTGACATGCTCAGGGCCACACAGCTAGAGAGGTGGAACTTCTGCCTCAGGTCTGGGGAAAGAAAAAGGAAGCGGAAGGGTTTGGTCTGCCACTCACCTGTGTGGCTCCGTCTCTCCCTGCAGAGTGACAGAGCTTGCCCTGATGGTCGAACGCCTTCAGAGCCAGAGTCTGGAGAAGGATCGAGTCAATACGGCCCTCACTGAGAAGCTTGAGACCCTGGTGAGATGCAGCTGGTCCCAGGGGTGGTGCTGGTGGTGGGGAACCAGATCTAAGGAGGCAGGGCACGTTGCAACACCTGCCTCAGTCTTAGTGTCACCCGTCATTAGTCGAGTTCCTGGTGAGTCCCCTGGCCTGGTGGTGGGCACACACACATTCATTTCCTTTTTTAAAAAATTTTTTTTTAATTTTATTTATTTTCCTTTTGTTGTCCTTGTTGTCTTTTTATTGTTGCTGCTGTTGTTATTGATGGTGTCGTTGTTGGATAGGACAGAGAGAAATGGAGAGAGGAGGGGAAGACAGAGGGGGAGAGAAAGACAGACACCTGCAGACCTGCTTCACCGCCTGTGAAGCGACTCCCCTGCAGGTGGGGAGCCGGGGGCTTGAACCGGGATCCTTATGCATTTCCTTTTTTTAAAAAAAAATGTTATTCAATAATGATTAACAATATTAAAGGGTAAGAGGGATACAATTGCATTTAATTCCCACCACCAGAGTTCCCTATCCCATCCCTTCCACTGGGAGGCACCTTATTCTTTATCCCTCTGGGAATATGAACCCAGGATCATTATGGAATGCAGAAGGTGGGAGGTCTGGCTTCTGTCATTGCTTCCCCGCTGGACATGGGTGTTGGCAGGTGGATCCACACCCCCAGCCTGTCTCTGTCTGTCCCTAGTGGGGCAGGGCTCTGGGGAGGTGAGGTTCCAGGACACCTTGGTGAGGTCGTCTGCCCAGGGACGTCAGGGTGGCGTCATGGTAGCGTCTGCAACTTGGCGGCAGAGTATTGGAGCTGGAGGGTTGACACTGCAGGTCTGGCATCTCTGGACACAGTTCGAGGTGAAACACATTGAGGTGGCGCTGGTCGCACTGACTTGGCTGAGGTCGCAGCTCATGCATTTCCTCAGCATTATGTGACGCTGCAGGGGAGCAGCCCGAGCTCTGGGGGGGTGCTTGCCCCGCGTCCCAGAGCCAGTGAGCTGGACCTTTAGGCCCTGTGTTCACACCCATGCCTTGCTAGCCCCGGGCTCTGCTTTTTGGGCCTCAGCTGCCACCCTCTGAGAGGCACACTTCTCCAGGTTGCCGTCTGCGGGAGTCGCTCTTCTGTGTGGACTCTGGCCTGGGGGGCGTACGCAGCACCCCTCCATGTGGGGTGTGACCTGGGCTAGGACACCATACTTCTTCCGTCCAGGGAGGGCACTGGGGCTGCAGGGGCGTCCAGCTGACTTAGTGGGTGTACCCTCACCCTCAGAGCCACCCAGAGGTGGTGAGTCCGGGAGGAGAAGAAGGTGGGTATCAGGCCAGACAGAGACCTGACCACCCTGTCTGTCTGCTCACCACTGTGCAGGAATCCTTGCAGCTCCAGGAAGCGGCGGCTGTGGAGATGGATGAGGGTGAGGGGCTGCAGCAGACCCTGAGGGACCTGGCACAGGTGAGGGCAAGAAGTTCTGGTACCGTGTTCTCTACAGACCTTGTACTGAACCGCAGTTGTGTGTGTGTGCGTGTGAGTGTGAGTGTGTGTGTGAGTGTGTGTGTGAGTGAGTGTGAGTGTGTGTGAGTGTGTGTGTGTGAGTGAGTGTGTGAGTGTGCGTGTGTGTGAGTGTGTGTGTGTGCGTGTGAGTGTGTGTGTGTGAGTGTGTGTGTGTACGTGTGAGTGTGTGTGCGTGTGTGAGTGTGTATGTGTGTGAGTGTGTGTGTGTGAGTGTGTGTGAGAGTGTGTGTGTGAGTGCGTGTGAGTGAGTGTGTGTGTGAGTGCGTGTGCGTGTGTGTGTGTATGTGTGTGCGCGTGTGAGTGTGTGTGTGAGTGTGTGTACGTGTGTGTGTGTGAGTGTATGTGTGTGTGTGTGTGTGAGTGTGTGAGTGAGTGTGTGTGAATGTGTGTGTGAGTGTGAGTGTGTGAGTGTGTGTATGAATGTGTGTGTGAGTGTGTGTGTGAGTGTGTGTGAGTGTGTGTGTGTGCGCGTGTGTGTGTGTGTGTGTGTGTGTGAGTGTGTGTGTGTGTGTGTGTGTGTGTGTGTGTGGTGAGAGGGGGTTTGCAGTGTGTTGGTGGTGCAGAGACCCAGGCTGCTGATCAGCTGAGCAGAGTGCACAGAGGGAGCTCACGGGGCATTCGTTCATTCATTCATTCATTCATTCATCCATTCATTCGTAGCAGAGCACTGCTCAGCTCTGGCTTGTGGTGGTGCAGGGGATTGAACCTGGGACTTTGGAGCTTCAGGCATGAGCGTCTCTTTGCAGAACCATTATGCTATCTACCCCCCTCCACTCAAGAGGTTCTGACTTTTTAAGAAAAAATTTTTTTTTAATTTATTAATGCGAGGGATATGAGGAGAGAGAGAAAGACATCACTCCGGTACATGTGTGGCTGGGGATTGAACTCAGGACCTCATGCGGGAGAATCCAGTGCTCTATCCACTGCGCCACCTCCCGGGCCACAGACGTTCTAATCTTGATTTCTCATCATCAATAACCAGAGCTGAGTGGTGTTCCGGGAAAGGAGAAAGAAAGGTGTCTGCAGGTGTCTGTCTTTCTCTCCCCCTCTCTGTCTTCTCCTCTCTCCATTTCTGTCTGTCCTATCTGGCAATAACGACATCAATAACAACAACAATAATAACCACAGCAATAATAACAAGGGCAACAAAAAAGGAAAATAAATAAATAAAATATTAATTTTTTTTCTTTTGAACATTAAGGGAAAAAAGAGGGTGTCCGGGCAGTAGTGCACACACAGTATGAAATGCAAGGGCCTGCACAGGCCCCCACCCCATCTACAGGGGGACACTTCACAGGTGGTGAAGCAGGGTGCAGATGCCTAGTTTTCTTTTTTTAAAAAAATATTTTCTTCTTTTTTTTTGAAAGCTTTATTTATTTATTTATTTATTTATTTTCCTTTCTGTTGCCCTTGTTTAACATTGTTGTGGTTATTGATGGCGTCATTGTTGGATAGGACAGAGAGAAATGGAGAGAGGAGGGGAAGACAGAGAGGGGGAGAGAAAGACAGACACCTGCAGACCTGCTTCACCGCCTGGGAAGCGACTCCCCTGCAGGTGGGGACCCGGGGGCTCGAACCGGGATCCTTAGGCCGGTTAGTCGTCGTGCTTTGCGCCACCTGCGCTTAACCTGCTGCGCTTAACCCGACTCCCAGTATTTTCTTTTTTTACAGTTGTCTATTTATTGGATAGAGACAGCCAGAAATCGAGAGGGAAATGGGTGGTAGACAAGGGAGAGAGACAGAGACACCTGCGGCCCTGCTTCAACACTCGCAAAGCGTTCCTCCTGCAGGGGGGGACTCGGGATTCAAACCTGGGTCCTTGCGCATTGCAACATGTGTACTCAACCAGGTGCGCCACCACCTGACCTCCAGGTGTCTGTCTTTCTCTCTCCCCCTCTCTGTTTTCCCCTCCTCTCTCCATTTCTCTCTGGCCTATCCAGTAAAATGGAAAAAATGGCCACAGGAGCAGTGGATTCGTAGTGTAGGTACTGAGCCTCAGTATAACCCCGGAGGCAAAGAAAAGAAAAGCAAAAAGTAACCTTGTGGCCTGGGAGGTGGCACAGTGGATAAAGCATTGAATTCTCAGCCGGAAGGTCCTGAGTTCAATCCCCGGCAGCATATGGGCCAGAGTGATGTCTGGTTCTTTCTCTCTCTGCCTGTCTTTCTCATGAATAAATAAATAAGTTCTAAAAAAGAAAAAAGAGAAAAGCAACCTTATCGGGCAGGCTAGAGGTTATGAGCTAGGATGGGTGCAATCAGGAAGCCTTCTTATAGGAAGGAATATGCTTCGTGAAGCTGGACGCATGGTCCCTAGCAGCTGAGCTCCTGCCTGGGGATCCTTGCTCTACCCCTCAGCTCCTTTCTCCTTCTGCCTCCGACCCCTCTTCAGGCAGTCCTCTCGGACATGGAGAGCGGCGTCCAGCTAAGTGGCTCTGAGCACACAGCGGAAGTGTCTGACGGCAGCCTGCGGGTCCTCTCGGGCACCCACACCCCGTCCCCACCGCGGCGCTGCTCGCCCGGCCCGGGCCGCTCTCCCCGCCGAGGCCCGTCCCCTGCCTTCTCCGACTCCTCCACGCTGGCTCTCATCCAGTCTGCTCTGCACAAGCGTCAGCTACAGGTCCAGGTGGGAAGGGGCCCTGGGCGTGTGTAGCCAGATCCAGACTCCCAGGGGGAAGAGCCGGAGCATCCTAGCTGAGCCGGAGTCCAGTGGCGCACCTGGTTGAGCGCATGTATCACAGTGCGCAAGGATCCGGGTTCAAGCCCCCGGTCCCCACCTGCGGGGGGAAAGCTTTGCGAGTGGTGAAGCAGGGCTGCAGGTGTCTCTCTGTCTCTCTCCCTCTCTATCATCCCCTTCCTTCTTGATTTCTGGCTGTCTCTAGCCAATAAATAAAGATGATTAAAAAAATTAAAAAAACAAAAAGGAAGAAGGAAAAGGAGATGACTATTTACAGTTTTTTTTTGTTGCCACAAAGTGGTTCCCTTCCCTTTTGTTAATAAATCTTTTTTTTTTTAGTATTTTTTAAATATTGACTTATTCCCTTTTGTCGCCCTTGTTGTTTTATTGTTGTAGTTATTATTATTGATGTCGTTGTTGTTGGACAGGACAGAGAGACATGGAGAGAGGAGGGGAAGACAGAGAGGGGGAGAGAAAGACAGACACCTGCAGACCCGCTTCACCGCCTGGGAAGTGACTCCCCTGCAGGTGGGGAGTTAACACCGGTCTTTGCACTCTGTGCCACCTGCGCTTAACCCGCTGCGCTACCTACCGCCCAGCCCCCGGGAAGACTTCTTGTAGGAAGGGGGTTTAGCATATTCTGCTGAGCTCCATAGACAACCAGGACCCAGGGGAGCCGTCTGGGAGGCGCTGGGACAGTCAGAGAGGGTGCAGATGGGGTGTAGGAAGCAGGAGTTCTTCGGTGGTCAGAACCCGGGGCAGGTGGTTTGTCTAGCACCCTGGGGCTGAGATCAGATTTGCGGGGGACTCGCAGGGAGACGGAGGCTCAGGGCCCTGGCAGAAGGCTTGGAAGGGTGGGGAGGGCACAGGGAAAGGATGAAAGCCTCGCCTGGGGGCCTGAGCCTCACTGGTCTGCCCCAGCCCCGGTGGCTGGAACCAGCAGAGAGGAGCCCTGAGACCCCGCGACCCCCATGCAGGACATCCGTGAGCGCTATGAGGCCAGCCAGGACCTCCTGGGCACCGTGCGCAAACAGCTCCGCGACAGCGAGGGTCAACACCGTGCCTTGGAGGGGCAGCTGCAGTGTCTGAGGGACAAGATGGACGGGGCTGCCCAGGCCCAGGAGGACGCCCAGCGTGAGGCCCAGCGCCTGCGGAATGCCGTGGACGTCCTGAGCAGGTGGCCGAGGGGTTGCGCGGGGCCCCAGGAGTTGTTCGGTTCTAGCCGGAACACCTGGTCGACCTGAGACGTAGGAGAGGGTGGGCTTGTGCACGGTGAGGCAGGTGCTCTGACAGGCCCCGAACCATTGCTTTGTAAACTTTTATTGATTTATTATTGCCGGGGCTCAGGGCCTGCACTACGAACCCACTGCTCCTGGAGGCTATTTTTTTCTCCTTTTGTTGCCCTAGTTGTTTTTATGATTGTGGTTATTATTACTGTTATTGATGTATTGTTGTTGGACAGGACAGAGAAATGGAGAGAGGAGGGGAAGACAGAGAGGGGGAGAGAAAGACAGACACCTGCAGACCTGCTTCACCGCCTGGGAAGTGACTCCCCTGCAGGTGGGGAGCCGGGGCTCAAACCGGGATCCTTATGCCGGCCCTTGGGCTTTGCGCCTTGTGCGCTTAACCCGCTGCGCTTAACCCGCTGCGCTACCGCCCGACCTGAGACAAGCTTTTTGTTGAGTTCTGTTCACAGGTTGAGTCTGTCTCGTGTTGCCCGCAGCTGTCCGCACTTAGCTCCATGTCGTATGTTTTCCTAGGATGCCAGTGCTGTCACTCTTCGAGACAGGAGGTGGAGGGAGGTGGTGGGGCATCTGACTGATCAGCCTGAGACCTGGGCTGGAAAGCCCAGCTGAGTGGTGCGGGAGGTGGCGCAGTGGATAAAGCACTGGGCTCTCAACCACGAGGTCCTGAGTTTGATGCCTGGCTGCACGTGTACCAGAGTGATGTCTGGTTCTTTCTCTCCCTCTTTCTCTTCTCCTATCGCTCTCTTTAATACATAAATTTAAAAAATATATTTTAAAAGAAAGCAAGCAAGCCCAGCTGACCACAGGCAAGGGGGAAAAGGCAGTTGTGCCTATCTTCAGAGTTGCTGGCTGGGGGACCTGGGAGATAGACAGTAGCGTAGTGGTGATGCAGAAAGACTTTCCGGCGTCCCAGGTTCAGTCCCTGGCACCACCATAAACCAGAGCTGAGCGGCGATACCCTGGTCAAACAAACACACACACACACACAGTCCTGGTGGCTGCCTCCTCCTTTCTGCCCTGTCTACCGCGTGTCTCTATCACGAGAGGAGACAGGACGGAGCTTGGCCCAACTCTGTTGAGTCTCGGAACCGAAGGGCAGGGAAGTCCAGGGTCCCTTTTCCTGGTCTCATGGCCCAGCGTGAGTTGGCAGCGTGATGGCCCAAGCTGCCCAGGAGCCTCAGCTGGCCTTGCTAACCTCCTGGTGTGATGGCTGGACGCAGTGCCTGTGTCTCCATCCCTCCAGTGAGGCCTCCAGGTGGGTGGGTTGGGAAGCAGGGATCAGGTCCCCTCTGCTGGGAAGCGTGCACTGCCCACGTGAGACGCAGCTGGAACAGGGCAGCTTGGACAGGGAAGGCTTCCTGGAGTAGGAGCCTTGTTGGACAAGAGAACGGCTCAGGCTAGGCCAGCAGCCACAGGACTCCTTCAGCGGCCCCTCACCTCGGCCTGCAGGGAGAAGGACGGCCTGGCCCAGAGCCGGCAGGAGGCCCAGCAGCAGGCTGAGACGCTGAGGCAGGAGCTGGAGAAGCTGCAGGCGGCCCGGGAGGAGCTGCGGCGCCAGCGGGACCAGCTGGAGGAGGAGCGGGACGATGCCGTCCAGGACAGCGCGCGCACACGCAGGGACCTCGAGCGCAGGTGGGGCCACCCGTGAGCCTCGGGGTTCCCGACACTGTCCCTGGGGGTGAGCGAGCGGCCTGCTGTGTCCTGGGCAGAAGCTGTCTCCAGGGGTTGAGTGCAAGGACCCAGGTTTGAGCCCCCAGTCCCCACCTGCGGGGGGAAAGCTTTGCAAGTGGTGAAGCAGGGCTGCGGGTGTCTGTCTCTCTGTCTCTCTGTCTCTCTCTCTCCCTGTCTCCCTGTCTCCTCCTCCTCTCTCAATTTCTGGCTATCAAGTAAATAAAATTTTTAAAAAATCCAGGGAGTGTGTTAAGGTCAAATATTAAAAAAAAAAAAGGTGGTCAAATATAAAGCGGAACAAAACAGTAATATGAAGCAGTGAACAGGAACCAAAAAGTAGGAATAGAGCAGATGAGAATAGGGATCTCAGGGCAGAGAAGCTAGGACGTCTCTTTTAGGTTTGTTCCTGAGAACCCATGACTAGTGACTTTTGTTTGAGCTGGACAGGTAACATGGAGGTGGCCTAAAAATATTGTCTAGGAAGATGGTTTAAGAGTTGAGAACAGGACTAGAAAGCTGGATTAGTGCCGAGAGTAGCTCCTAGAGTTGAAGAAAATACATAATTACAATGAACTGTTTGCTCCGTCTATGTGACCCAGGGCCCATGTCTGTTCCTGTTTAGCACAGGGGCCTGTGTGACCTCTGAGTTGCTTTCAGTCTGAGCTCACAGTCCGTGGTCACAGCTGGGAACGTTCATTTCAGGATCCGTCTTCCTCGAGGGGCAGGGTAGGCTGACCCAGCCTCCCTTTTTTAAAAAAAATCTTTTTTATTATTTATTTATTTTCCCTTTTGTTGTCCTTGTTTTTTTATTGTTGTTGTAGTTGTTGTTATTGATGTTGTTGTTGGATAGGACAGAGAGAAATGGAGAGAGGAGGGGAAGACAGAGAGAGAGAGACAGACACCTGCAGACCTGCTTCACCGCCTGTGAAGCGACTCCCCTGCAGGTGGGGAGCCGGGGGCTCGAACCGGGATCCTTACACGGGTCCTTGCGTTTTGTGCCACCTGAGCTTAACCTGTTGCGCTACCGCCCGACTCCCCCAGCCTCCCTTCTGAGAGTGGGGAGTCCTCACCATCGCCACTTTACAGTGAGGGCAGTGTCCTGGAGAGCCCACGAGGCCCATGGTGTTCCTGGTGGAGATGACAGTGACAGTGGAGAGAGGGGTCTGTTAGAGGTCTAGGCCCATCATATCTATGTGGGAATCCCAGGATTCCTTGACTGGGGCCCTGGATGATGGGTGGCCTGGTATTAACCAAAAAGACCATCATTAAGTGAGCCAGTCTCTTGCCTTTTTCCAACTTTTGTAGTCCTTTTGTTTCTTTTTTCTTTTTTTTTCTTTTTAGTTTTCTGGGTTATTGTTGGGGCTCGGTGCCTGCTCTACGAATCCACTGCTCCTGGAGGCCATTTTTCCCCCTTTTGTTGCCCTTGTTGTTGTTAGTATTGTTATTATTGCTATCACTGCTGTTGGATAGGACAGAAACAATTTATAATTTTATAAGATTGTAAGTTAATAAGAGGATAGTTTAACACGAGTCCCACCACCAAAGGTCTGTCTTGATATGTCTCTTCCTGCTTCACCGCTTGTGAAGCAGCCTCCCTGCACTTGGGGAGTCAGGGGCTCGAACTGGGATCCTTAGGCCGGTCCTTGCACTTGGCGCCACGTGTGCTGAAACACTGCGCTTCCACCCAGCCCCCTCTAGTCCTTTCTTTCTCTGACAAGCTTGGGCTTTCTCCCAGTTGTTAAAGTGTTGAGTGTCATCGTTGTTGGATAGGACAGAGAGAAATCCAGAGAGGAGGGGAAGACAGAGAGGAGGAGAGAAAGACAGACACCTGCGGACCTGCTTCACCACCTGTGAAGCGACTCCCCTGCAGGTGGGGAGCTGGGGGCTCGAACCCTGATTCTTACTCCGATCCTTGCGCTTTGCACCACCTGCGCTTAACCTACTGCGCTACCACCCGACTCCCTGTCCAGCTCCCCCCCCCCATGTAAAGGGATAGTTAGAGACAGAGAAACACAGAGGGAGAGACACCAGAAGGAGATACGGTGCTGGAGCTACCCCCGGTGTCATGGGGTCTGGGGCCATGAGCCTGTGTCTTGCTCAGAGCAAAGCAGGTGCCTTCCTGGGTAAACTGTCTCTCCAGTCCAGAGTGTGCTTTTTTTTTTTTTTAACCAGAACCTCAGGCAAGAGAGTCTATTGGCATAACCATTATGCTATCTACCCCACCCTTCTTTTGAACATTTTATTTTATTTTATTTATTTTCCCTTTTGTTGCTCTTGTTAGTTTTTTTTTTTTTTAGATTTTATTTATTTATTTATTTATTTATCTATCTATTTATGAGAAAGACAGGAAGAGAGAAAGAACCAGACATCACTCTGGTACATGTGCTGCCGGGGGATTGAACTCAGGCCCTCATGCTTGAGAGTCCCGTGCTTTATCTACTGCGCCACCTCCCGGACCACAGCCTTGTTGTTTTCTTATTGTTGTAGTTATTATTATTGTTATTGATGTCGTCTTTGTTGGATAGGACAGAGAGAGGGAGAGACAGACACCTGCAGACTGCTTCACTGCCTGTGAAGCGACTCCCCTGCAGGTGGGGAGCCGGGGGCTCGAACCGGGATCCTTACGCCGGTCCTTGTGCTTTGCGCCACGTGTGCTTAACCCGCTGTGCCGCTGCCCGACTCCCCAACTCCCCCAAGCATTTCGTTTTCATGAAAGAGACAGACCAGAGAGTGCTCTAGCACATGTTGTGGACACCAGCCCAGGACCTCAGGCGCTCTTGCTAAGCACTGTAGCTCTGCGCCACCTTCCCAGCCCCAGAGTGAACCCCGCATCTCCAAGACACGACTCACTGGGTGGGCCATGGTGGTGGTCTCTGTGGGCCTTGAGCTATTCCAGGCACTGTCGGAAGCTTCTCCTGTACAGGGGTTCATGTGCACTCATCACAACATCATGAGGCAGCTGGTACCCCTTTTTGCAGGTGTGAAGAGTGAGACTCAGAGGGGCCAGGTGGTGGCGCACCTGGTTAAGCGTACACATTACAGTGTCAAGGACTCAGGTTCAAACCCCTGGTCCCCACCTGCAGGGGGGAAGCTTCATGAGTGGTGAAGCAGGGCTGCAGGTGTCTTATCTCTCTGCCTCCCCCGCCCCTCTCAATTTCTCTGTCTCAGTCCAGTAATCAATAAATAAACATAATTCAAAGAGAAGAAAAGGAAATTGAGGCTCAGAGCGTCAGAGCTAAAAGGATGCAAGTGGGGGCATCATGGTTATTCAAGAGACTCTCCTACCTGAGACTCCAGGGTCCCAGGTTCAGTCCCTGGCATGACCTTAAGCCAGAGCTAAGCAATGTGCTGGTTAAAAAATAAACACTGGGGGGCTGGGCAGCCCCTGGCTCCCCACCTGCAGGGGAGTCACTTCACAGATGGTGAAGCAGGTCTTTCTCACCCCCTCTCTGTCTTCCCTCCTCTCTCGACTTCTCTCTATCCCATCCAACAACAATGACAGCAATAACAACAAGGATAAACAACAAGGGATAAAATGGCCTCCAGGAGCAGTGGATTCATGCTATAGGCACCGAGCCCCAGCAATAACCCTGGAGGCAAAATAAAAATACAAAAACACATTAAGGGGCTGGGTGATGGCTCACCTGGTTGAACACATATGTTACAATGCACAAGGACCTGGGTTTGAGCTCCTTGTCCCCATCTGCAGAAGGGAACTTCAAGAGTGGTGAAGCAGTGCTGCAGGTCTCTCTCTTTCTCTCTCTCTTCCTCTCTATCTCCCCTTCCCTCTCAATTTCTATCTCTATACACACACACACACACACACACACACACACACACACACACACACAAAGTGTGTTAGGCTTCTCTGTCCCGGTAGCTGAGGCTAAGACCTGGGTGCCTGCCCTGGGTCTGGTCCTGACCTGCTCCCTCCAGATTGTCTGCCTTCCAGAGGCTCAGCAAGGAGCAGGGAGGTGACACGGGACACCCCTCCCACCCCCCACCCCCCCAGCCACAGGCAGCTGGAGCAGCTGGAGGTGAAGCGCTCAGAGCTGGCAAAGGAGCTGGTGGAGGTGAGAGAGGCGCTGAGCTCTGCCCTGCTGCAGCGGGACGTGCTCCAGGCCGAGAAGGCCGAGGTGGCTGAGGCGCTGGCCAAGGTGGGTGTCCGTTTGCTCCCTGACTGTCCTCCCTATCCTCCAGGCCCCGGCCTTCCTGTCCTGGCTGTGGGCTGACTTCTCCCCTGGTCACAGACCACCTTTCGTTCTGGGCACAGGCCTTCCTTCCGGTGTGAGCTGGGCTTCATTTGTTCTTGCAATGCCTTGTGGTGTGTGGCTTCTTTTAATTTGTTTTGGCGGTTTGTTTGTTGGCCTCCAAGGTTATTGCTGGGGTTTGGTGCCTGCACTATGAATCCGTTGCTCCTGGAGGCTATTTTTTCTACCTTTTCTTTTGGGTAGAACAGAGAGAATTTGAGAGGGGAGGGGGAGATAGAGAGGGAGAAGGACAGACACCTGCAGACCTGTTCACCACTTGTGAAGCCACCTCCCTGCAGGTGGGGAGCTGGGGGCTCGAACCGGGATCCTTGCATGGGGTCCATGTGCTTCATGCTATGTGCGCTTAACCCGGTGCGCCACCGCCCGCCCCTCCCCTTTTTGTTTAATGGAACTGGGACTGATCTCACCACCCGCACAGTTTTACCGCTGCAGGCCACATTTTCACTGTCATTTAGAGAGAGGGGGACACACCTCTGTACCAGGGCCCCTTTTGCTATCGCACCAGTTCTGTGGTACCAGGACTGGAACCCGGGTCAGGTGCATGGTGCCGCAGGGACCCTCTCTGGTGAGCTATCTCTCCACCCCTGCCCACCACTCTCTCTCTCAGATTTTATTTATTTATTTATTCATGAGAAAGATAGAAGGAGAGAAAGAACCAGATATCACTCTGGTACATGTGCTGCTGGGGATTGAACTCAGGACCTCATGCTTGAGAGTCCTCCCAGACCACCTCCCAGACCTCTCTCTCTTTTTTATTAGTGATTTAATAATGACTAACAAGATTGTCTAAGATAACAGGGTTATAATTCCACACAGTTCCCGCCACCAAAGTTCCATATTCTATCTCCTCCATAGGAAGCTTCCCTGTTTTTTTTCCCTTTTGTTGCCCTTGTTGTTTTTTTATTGTTGTTGTAGTTATTGTTGTTATTGATGTCATCATTGTTGGATAGGACAGAGAGAAATGGAGAGAGGAGGGGGAGACAGAAAGGGGGAGAGAAAGACAGACACCTGCAGACCTGCTTCACCGCTTGTGAAGCGACCTCCCTGCAGGTGGGGAGCCGGGGGCTCGAACCGGGATCCTTACGCCGGTCCTTGTGCTTCATGCCACATGTGCTTAACCTGCTGTGCTACTGCCCGGCTCCTGAAGCTTCCCTATTCTTTATCCCTCTGGGAGGACGGACCAGAATTCTTTATGGGGTGTAGAAGGTGGGAGTTCTGGCTTCTGTAATCGCTTCTCCACTGGACATGGCAGGTGGATCCATCCCCCCAGCCTGTTTCTTCTGCCTTTCCCTGGGGAGGTGGGGTTCCAGGACACATTGGTGAGGTCGTCTCTCCCCGTCTCCCTTGTTTCTGTTATCTACACATTTGTCCCTGTGTCTCTGGCCACCCTGGTCCTTGCCTTGACCCTGCAGGCCGAGGCTGGCCGAGTGGAGCTGGAGCTCTCGATGACCAGGCTGAGGGTGGAGGAGGCCTCTCTGCGGGACTCCTTGTCCAAGATGAGCGCCCTCAACGAGAACCTGGCCCAGGACAAGCTGGCTCTGAACCGCCTTGTTGCTCAGGTAATCCCGCCCCTGGCCCTGTGCACTCAGCCTCAGCCTCCATGTGTATCTCCCTTGTCTGCGCCCTCGGTCCCTTCACCTGGCTGACTTGGTCCTTGTCTCTCTCTCTCTCCTGTCCTGTCTCTGTCTGGTTGCTCTCTCTTTTTAAATTTTTTTCCCTTTTTTTTTCTCCCTCTCTCTTTTTTTTGCAACCAAGGTTATTCCTGGGGCTTGGTGCCTGCACTGTGAATCCACTGATCCTGCCAGCCATCCCCCCCTTTTTAAATATTTATTTATTCCCTTTTGTTGCCCTTGTTTTGTGTGAGTGCCCTTTGTTGTAGTTATTGATGTCGTTGTTGTTGGATAGGACAGAGAGAAATGGAGAGAGGAGGGGAAGACAGAGAGGGGGAGAGAAAGACAGACACCTGCAGACCTGCTTCACCGCCTGTGAAGCGACTCCCCTGCAGGTGGAGAGCCGGGGGCTCAAACCGGGATCCTTAAGCCAATCCTTGCGCTTTGTGTCACCTGCACTTAACCCGCTGTGCTACCGCCCGACTCCCGATATTTGACTTTTTTTGGGTCACATCTTGTCTTTCCTTCCTAGTCACACACACACCTGTGACTCCATCCAAGCGTCCCTCCCTTTCTCCTCTTCTCTCTCCGGGTCCTGATGGAGCTGGTGTTCAGAGCCCTCTGGGCATCTCCCCCGTCATTTCTCCTCCACTGGGAGTGTGGACCAAATTGTCTTGGGGTGGCTGCTCTCTCTTACAGTATCAGAAGCGAAGTCCCACGCCCCCTCCCCATATGCCCACATGCCCTCTGGCACCACCCCTTACCCCCGGAAACCCTGCCGGGTGGGTTGGTTGTTGCGAGCGGGAGAATGGAGGCGGTGTGGTGGGCCTGCCCTGTCTCCTCACTGCCCCGTCCCCCCGGCCCCGCAGCTGGAGGAGGAGAAGGCTGCCCTGCTGGGCCGCCAGCGGCAGGTGGAGCAGGAGGCCGCCGTGGCCAGGGAGGACCAGGAGCGGCTGGAGCAGCTGCGGCTGCAGCAGGAGGCGGAGCAGCAGGGCCTGGAGGGCTCCCTGAGGGTGGCGGAGCAGGCCCGGGAGGCCCTGGAGCTGCAGCTCCCCACACTGCGCACGGAGCGCTGCCGACTGCAGGAGCAGCTGGCTCAGGTGGGTGTATGTGGGGGGACAGGCCGACCCCCGGCCTCCTGCAGGCTGGCCGGCGGGAGTCACACAGCCTGCAGTACAGCCGCCGTACTGGGGGCCTTGGGCAAGCTCCCTGCCTCCCCCCGGGCCTCAGGGGGCTTCATCTCCAACGCGGGGCTGACACTTCTAACCACAGAGGGTTACTTGCAAGAATGCTTCCTTGTAGGCACTTAGTGTCTGCACCGCCACTCAGCAAGGACTCCCTTAAGCGTGACACTGGGTAGAGAGACTTAGAATCAGAGTCTCTGACAGCAGAGCCGTGAGGCCTCCGGGTCCGGGGTCCTTTATGTGGTGTTGGGCTCCTGGGAGCTACCTGACAGACGGGGTCACGGAACAGAAGGCGGGGGGGGTCTCGGTCCCCACCCTGCAGCTTTGGGGCAGCCCTCCGGTTGCCGATTTAATTGCGGTCTGCTTCTCTGGGGTGATACAGGGTTCAGAGAAGGTTATAATACAAACCCTCGTTTTGTAACAAAATTTAAAAATATTTCACAACCGTCACCATTTTAATATGTTTGTTTTAAAGCTTTGCTTGCTTATTTATGAGAGAGAGAGAGGGGAAAGATGGAAAGATGGGTGGATAGATAGGGCAAGCCAGAGCTCCTGCTTGAGAGTCCAGTGCTTTATCCACTGTGCTGCCTCAGCGGATGTTGACCTGCAGTAGAAAAATACATTGGGGTGGAGGTACTGGGTGGTGGCACACCTGGTTAAGTGCACGTCTTACCATGCACAGTGACGCAGGTTCAAGCCCCCAGTCCCCACCTGCAGGGGCAAAGCGTCACAAGCCATGCTGTAGGTATCTTTTTTTTTTTTTTTTTTTTGCCTCCAGGGTTATTGCTGGGGCTCGACGAATCCATTGCTCCTGGAGGCTATTTTTTCCCCTTTTTTGTTGCCCTTGTTGTTTTATCATTGTTGTGGTTAGTATTATTGCTGTTATTATTGTTGGATAGGACAGAGAGAAATGGAGAGAGGAGAGGAAGACAGAGAGGGGGAGAGAAAGATAAAACACCTGCTTCACTGCTTGTGAAGCGACTCCTCTGCAGGTGGGGAGCCGGAGGCTCGAACCAGGATCCTTACGCAGGTCCTTGCGCTTTGCACCACCTGCGCTTAACCGGCTGCGCTACCGCCCGTCTCCCTATGCTGTAGGCATCTTTCTGCCTCTCCCCCTCCATCTCTCCATCTCAATCTCTCTCTGATCTATCAAATAAAGTTTAAAAAAAGAAAGATTTTGATAAGATTTCTTTATTAACCAAGAGAAGGAAGGAAAGAGACAGGGAGGGAGGGGAGGGGTGGGAGAGAGAACCGCATCCTTCTGGCCCGCTGCGTGTTGGAGATTTGAACGTGGGACCTCACCCTCCCAAGGCCAACGCTTCAGCCACGCCCCAGGCCGCAGAAGCAGGGCGTATCACTGTGCCCCGTGCAGTGCTCAAGCCCGGGCTCAGGACCTCATGCCTGCAGGCCGGATGCGCTGTCTGCTGGTGTAGCTCCGGCCCGCAGGACCGTGATCACCGCGTGTGTGCGTGGCCCGGAATACACACACCTCGCTGTCAGCCTGCCAGGCCGGGGTTGGGTCCGGCCCGGGGCTGGGGTGCTGCGTGGTGGGCATCTGAGGATTCTGGGGTGGTGCTCACGGTGCCCGGGGGCAGCTTTCCCGGCAGCTGAGCGGACGGGAGCGGGAGCTGGAGCAGGCCCGGCGGGAGACGCAGCGGCAGGCGGAGGCACTGGAGCGCTCGGCCCGGGAGAAGGAGGCGTTGGCCAGGGAGCGGGCCGGCCTGGCTGTGCAGCTGGCGGCCACCGAGCGGGAGGGCCGGACGCTGGCGGAGGAGGCCACTCGGCTGCGGTAAGCTGGCTCTGCCTGGACTAACCCCGGGGGCGCCGGCGGGGGTCCTGCCCAGGGCCACCCCGTGACCAGGGCGCTCGGGCGCTGGCCCCCGGGGGCAGTCCCGTAGGAGCCGGGCTCGGGCCTCCCCTGGGAGCGTGGGCCCGACTGGGCGGGTAGACTGGCACCTGGCCCACGGCTGGCCATGGCCTGGGCTGCGGTTTCCCGGGAGGCTGAGTCTCAGAACGTGAGATGTGTTGCTGCAGCCTGGAGAAGGAAACCCTGGAGGGCAGCCTGTATGAGGCGCAGCGGCAGCTGGCCCAGCTTGAAGCCCGCCGGGAGCAGCTGGAGACGGACGGGCAGGCCCTGCTGCTGGCCAAGGAGAGCTTGACAGGTATGGGGGCTGGGGGTGCGGGTGGGGGGCTCCGGCTCCAGCCCACACTGTGACCTGGCGTGTCTGGACTTCTCCGGGGGGGTTGGGCTGCCTGGGTTCCAGTCCCGTCCCCCCCCCCCCCCCCCCCGCACAGTTAGATGTGAGCTAAACAGCCCCCTTCCCCTTTAGAGAGGTGAGAATGCCCGCTTTGAAGGCTGTTGCCAGGCTGTGGTGAGAAGAGTGTGTGAGGCCCTGGCACAGTGCCCAACTCACTCAATGGTGGTGGCTGTGTTGTCACAGGGCACAGAGAATCCTGCGCCCTGTGCCCTCTGCCAGGCCAGCCGTTGGGCTGCCCACGGCTCTCAAGGCCCTACATCTCAGCTCTTCTCCGCACAGGTGCCACTCAGTCTTTGAACTTGGGGTCTCATTTTATTTTTCAGAAAGGATTTGTTTATTAACCGGGGAGAGAGAGAATCAGAGCACCATTCCGGCACACTTGATGTCAGGGCTCGGACTCAGGACCTCATGCTTTTAAAAAATATATTTAATATATTTATTAAAAAATATATTTATTTAAAAAATATATTTACCGACTGGGCGGTAGCGCAGCAGGTTAAGCGCACGTGGCACAAAGCACAAGGACCGGCGTAAGGATCCGGGTTCCAGCCCCCGGCTCCCCACCTGCAGGGGAGTCGTTTCGCAGGCGGTGAAGCAGGTCTGCAGGTGTCTGTCTTTCTCTCCCCCTCTCTGTCTTCCCCTCCTCTCTCCATTTCTCTCTGTCCTGTCCAACAACGACAACATCAGTAACAACAACTACAATAACTACAACAATAAAACAACAAGGGCAACAGAAGGGAATATTTATATATATTTATTTATTGGGACCAAGTGGTGGTACACCTGGTTGAATACCCATGTTCCAATGCCCAAGGACCCAGGTTCAAGCCTCTCGTTCCCACCTGCAGGGGGAAAGCTCTGCGAGTGGTGAAGCAGGGCTGCACGTGTCTCTCTATCTCTATCGTCCCCTTCCCTCTCTATTTCTGGCTGTTTCTATCCAATAAATAAATAAAGATACATATATTTGTGGAGAGAGAACCAGAACATCACTCCTTCATTCGGTACCAGGGCTCAAACTCAACAGGACCTCAGGCTTAAACATAAAAGTTCTTTCTTTATTTATTTCCTTACTTAGTGTAGAGAGAGAACCAGAGGGTCACTCTGGCACATGCGATGCTGGGAATCAAACTCAGAACCCACCCCCTCGGGTTCCCGCTCTAACCACTGCCCCACCTTCCGGGCTGCCTGGGCTTTTCCTCAGCGAAAATCGGCTCCGCTCGTCACTCAGTCAGAATTTACTCGCTTTGAATCGCCTCTGGCGTCATTGCTGGGAGCTCAGCGCCTGAACCCTGAATTCACTGCTTTCTTTTTTATTTTCTCACTCCTTCTTTTCCTTTTTGCTAGTGACAGAAGGAAATTGAGAAGGGAGGGAGGGATAGAGGAGAGAGGAAGACTCCTGCAACACTGGTTCACTGCTTGTGAAACTTGCCCACCTGCAGGTGGGCGGGGGACCAGTGGGCTTGAACCTGGGTCCTGCTCATGGTAATGTGTGCCCTAGACTAGGTCAACACTGCCCAGCTCCTGAAAAAATTGAGAGAGAGAGAGAGAGAGAGAGAGAAAGGGGAGAGCGAGAGGGAGAGAAAAAGATCGATATTTGCAGACCTGCTTCACCACTCACGAAGCGTCCTCCCTGCAGGAGCCGGGGAGGGAAGCCAGGGGCTCGAACCCACATCCTTGCATCAGTCCTTGCGCTTAGTACTACGTGTTGTAACTGGGTGCGCCGCTGCCCGGCCCCCAAGCCGATCGTCCCAAGGAAGCCCAGCCCGGGTGCCGGGTGGTTCCTCTCGCTCTGGGATCTTGCCCACGTGGCCCCTGGCCGGGGTCTGCTGGCACCCAGGCTACCTCCAGTCCCTCCAGTCCAGACTCTTCCCCGTCTTCCCGTGCAGGGGAGCTGGCGGGCCTGCGGCAGCAGGTGACAGCCACAGAGGAGAAGGCGGCTCTGGACAAGGAGCTGATGGCCCAGAAGCTGGCACAGGCTGAGCGCGGAGCCCAGGCCTCTCTGCGGGATCAGCGCACGGCTCACGAGGAGGAAGTTCAGCGTCTCCAGCAAGAGAGGGTCGGGGCAGTGGTGCTGGGGGCTGGGGGCGGGCAGGGCTCTGAGCTGCTGGCTCCTCTCCTCACTCTGTCTCAGTCTGCCTCAGTCTCCACATCTGCCAAGTGGAACTTCAGCTCCATTCCGTAGGCCCCTGTGAAAGCTGGGAGGACCCCTTAGGGAGTCCTTGTCACACGGGTGGCTTGTCAGGCCCCAGATGTGTTTCATCCTGGTGACTGATACAGGGGTGCACAGTGGCGCCACCCCCGGACATGGCCACTGTCTGGCTTGGGAGGAAAGTGTTTCCAATTTTTCATGATTTTTTTTTTAAGATTTTTAAAACCTTTATTTATTCCCTTTTATTGCCTTTGTTGTTTTATTGTTGTAGTTATTATTGTTGTTGTTATTGATGTTGTTGTTGGATAGGACAGAGAGAAATGGAGAGAGGAGGGGGAGACAGAGAGGGGGAGAGAAAGACAGACACCTGCAGACCTGCTTCACCGCCTGGGAAGCGACTCCCCTGCAGGTGGGGAGCCGGGGGCTCGAACCGGGATTCTTATGGCGGTCCTTGCGCTTTGTGCCATGTGCGCTTAACCTGCTGCGCCACCGCCCGGCTCCCGCATTATTTATTTTTTGACTCCAGGGTTATCACTGGGGCTCAGTGCCAGCACTAGGAATCCACTGCTCCTAGCAGCCATTTTTTCCATTTTACTGGACAGGACTGAGAGAGAGAGAGAGAGAGAGAGTAGACACACATACACACCTGCAGATCTGCTTGTGAAGTGGCCTCCCCCCACACAGGTGGGGAGCTGGGGAATTAAGCCCGGACCCTTGTGTGGGTACTTGTGCTTAGTACTCTGTGCACTTAGCTGGGTGTGCCCCTGCCCAGCCTCCTCCGTAGGCCCTTGTGAAAGGTGGGAGGACCCCTCGGAGTCCTTGTCACACGGGCAACTTCTCAGATGTGCTTCATCCTGGCGGCTGGTACAGGAGATGCACAGCTACCCTGGCATGGCCACTGTCTAGTAGGAAAGCGTTTCTGTTTGTTAAGAAGTGCTGTTTGCATATGAAGGATCATCCAGGGGCCTGAGCACAAAACAACTTTGGGACAAATTGCTAGAAGACAGACGTTTCTTTCTTTAAAAATTTTTTTAATTAATTTAATTTTTTAAAAATATTTTTTTATTATTTATTCCCTTTTGTTGCCCTTGCTGTTTTATTGTTGTAGTCACCATTGATGTCATCGTTGTTGGATAGGACAGAGAGAAATGGAGAGAGGAGGGGAAGACAGAGAGGGGGAGAGAAAGACAGACACCTGCAGACCTGCTTCACCGCCTGGGAAGCGACTCCCCTGCAGGTGGGGAGCTGGGGGCTCGAACTGGGATCCTTACACCGGTCCTTGCGCTTTGCGCCACCTGCGCTTAACCCAGTGCACTACCGCCCAACTCCCATATTTAATTTTTAAAAACAATTTATCCCCTTTCGTTGCCCTAGTTGTTTTATTGTTGTTATTGATGTTGTTGTTGGATAGGACAGAGAGAAATGGAGAGAGGAGGGGAAGACAGAGAGGGGGAGAGAAAGACAGACACCTGCAGACCTGCTTCACCGCCTGGGAAGCGACTCCCCTGCAGGTGGGGAGCCGGGGCTCGAACCAGGATCCTTACACCAGTCCCTGCGCTTTGCGCCACGTGCGCTTAACCTGCTGCGCTACCGTCCTACTCCCAATATTTTTTATTTATTATTGGATAGAGACAGAGAGAAATTGAGAGAAGGGAAGATAGAGAGGGAGAGAGCCAGAAAGACACCTGCAGCCCTGCTTCACCGCTCATAAAGCTTTCCCCCTGCGGGTGGGGACCGGGGGCTTGAACCCAGGTCCTCGTGCACTGTCCTGTTTCTAACACTGACTTCCCGCAGTCTTCTCTGCTTTGGGGGAGACAGTACCACAGTTTTCCAGCAGGGGCGCCAAAAGCGCCAGCCATTTTCCTGAGTCACCAGGACCAAGCATCCCCCGGGAACCCCAAGTGGACCCGCGGATTCTGCTCCCCAGGAAGCCAGCTCCCCGTGCTCCCCTCACCCCTGTGGCCACAGGGCCTGCCGGCCTTTGTGTCCGGCCTTTGTGTCCGCTCTGCTCGTCTCTCCTGCCGTCCCGACTCCAGTGCATTTAACTATTGTGGTTTTTCCCTTTACATCCTACCCCCTCCTCTTTCCAGTCCATCTTGGGGTGTGTCCTTGGTCCAGGGTCCAAGTTCTTTCTCCCCTTTGCCTGACTGCCAGCAGTTCCTCTGTCCTCCAGGGGACAGTTTGAGACACGCTGCCCCCACCCCCGCCGCAGGCCGGCCGCTGCCGCTCCGTGGGGCTCCGTTACCCTGGCCTGTCCCCCGCATGTCCCCTCCGTAGCCCTGTGACACCCCCTTCCTGGCAGCACCCTGTCCTATGCTCGGGGTCTGGGGTGCGGCAGGTCCCCAGGCTGGTGGGTCCCATGTGCCGGCCTGGCCCGCAGGAGGCGGCGTGGCGGCAGCTGGAGGCAGAGCGAGGGCAGCTGCAGGCCCAGCTGCTGCAGGAGCGGGAGGAGCTGCTGGCCCGGCTGGAGGCCGAGAAGGAGGAGCTGAGCGAGGAGATCGCAGCCCTGCAGCAGGAGCGGGACGAGGGCCTCCTGCTGGCGGAGAGCGAGAAGCAGCAGGTGCGTGAGCCCAGGGCGGGGGCGGGGGAGGCCGGCCTCTCCAGCTGCCCGGAGGAGGAACTCCTGGCCAGCCTCCTGGCGGCGGTGGCTTGGAGCTGAGTGTCCCTCCCTGGGCCTCAGCTCCCTCACTGAAGACAGAGGGAGAGAGAAAGACAGACACCTGCAGACCTGCTTCACCGCCTGTGAAGTGTCCCCCCTGCAGGTGGGGAGCCGGGGGCTCGAACCGGGGTCCTTGTGCGGGTGTTTCGCTTAGTGCCGTGTGCGCTTAACCAGGTGTGCCAGCCTGGTGCCCTCCCTTTTTTCTTTATTGGGGGGGGTTCGTGGTTTACAGTAAAATCCAGTCGTTGGCCCATGGGCCACATGTCTCAGTTTCCCACATGACACCCTGACCCCC
The DNA here is from genome assembly GCF_950295315.1 of Erinaceus europaeus. Taxonomy (NCBI): domain Eukaryota; kingdom Metazoa; phylum Chordata; class Mammalia; order Eulipotyphla; family Erinaceidae; genus Erinaceus; species Erinaceus europaeus. The sequence continues at coordinate 115,723,679 of NC_080172.1, forward strand.
GCCTGGTCCTCCTCGGCCACCATGATCCAGGACCTGAACCCTTCCCCGCTCCAGAGTCTTTAGTGCAATACACCCAGGCTACTGCCTGCCTGCCTGCCTGCCTGCCTGCCTGCCTGCCTTCCTTCCTTCCTTCCTCCTTCCTTCCTTTCTTTTTCTTTCTTCCTTTCTTCCCTTCTTCCATTCTTTCTTTTTTTTAAAAGAATTTATTGGGCGGAGGGTAGATAATAGCATCATGGTTATGCAAAGAGGCTCTCATGCCTGAGGCTCCAAAGTCCCAGGTTCAATCCCCCACACCACCATAAGCCAGAGCTGAGCAGTGCTCTGGTAAAAATAAATAAATGAATAAGTTAAAAAAAAAAGAATTTATTTATTTATTTATTTATTTATGAGAAAGACAGGAGAGAGAAAGAACCAGACATCACTCTGGCACATGTGCTGCCCGGGATTGAACTCGGACCTCATGCTTGAGAATTCAGTGCTTTATCCACTGTGCCACCTCCTGGACCACAGCTGTACTTCTTTCTTATTTATTTATTTTTTTGCTCTGCTGTTCTTCTTTTTTTAAAAAAAAAATTTATTTATTCCCTTTTGTTGCCCTTGTTGTTTTATTGGTGTAGTTAGTATTGACGTCATTGTTGTTGGATAGGACAGAGAGAAATGGAGAGAGGAGGGGAAGACAGAGAGGGGGAGAGAAAGACAGACACCTGCAGACCTGCTTCACCGCCTGTGAAGCGACCCCCCTGCAGGTGGGGAGCCGGGGACTCGAACCGGGATCCTTACGCCGGTCCTTGCTTTGTGCCACGTGCGCTTAACCCGCTGCGCTACAGCCCGACTCCCAGCTCTGCTGTTCTTCTATCTGTGTGTCTGTGTGTCTGTGTGTGCACATGTATGTAATTTCACCACTAGGGTTCTTGCTGGGACTCTGCCTGCACGACCCCGCCACCCCTGGTGGCCATGTTTTCCTTTCCTCTAAAGAGTGTGTGTGTGAGAGAGTGATGAGATAGAGACAGAGAGATAGAGACACTGCCGCACCTCTCGACCACCTCTAAAAGCTCCCCCCATCGCTGCGGCGACCTGGAGCTTGAACCCAGGCCTCTGCGCGTGGCACGGTGTAGACACTGCCAGGTGACTCACCTGCTGCTGCTTCACTGCTGTGTGTTCATTTCATTTTCCTTATCTATCACATTTTGTTTGCTTTTTTAAAATTAAATTTATTCATGAAATGAAAAATAGAAAATATTGACAAAACCATAGGATAAAGCGGGACAACCCCACACAGTTCCCACCACCAGATCTCCGTATCCCATCCCCTCCCCTGACAGCTTTCCCATTCTCTGTCCCTCTGGGAGCATGGACCCAGGGTCACTGTGGGATGCAGAAGGTGGAAGGTCTGGCTTCTGTAATTGCTTCCCCGCTGAACATGGGCGTTTATTTTGTTGTAACCAGAGCACTGTTCAGCCTGGGATTGAGCCTGGGATCTCAGAGCTTCCGGCACAAAAGTTTTTTTTTTTGCAGAACCACTGTACTGTCTCCCCAACCCTGCTGTTTGTTCATCCTCTTCCTTTCTTTTAAAAGTATCTCTTTTTTGTTTATTTATTTGATAGAGAAACAGAGAGACTCCTGCAGCCCTGTTTTACTACTCGCAAAGCTTTCTCCCGGGGGCTTGAACCTGGGACCTTACACAGTGTAACATGTGCCCTCAACCAGGTGTGCCACCACTCGGCCCCCATTTTATTTCTTGATTTAAAATTGGATTACAAAATTATAAGGTCGTAGGGGCATAGTTTCACTGAGCGTGTGTGTGTGTGTGTGTGTGTGTGTGTGTGTGTGTGTGTGTACATTTGACTAACCCGTCCCCAGGTTCCTGTGTCCCATCATGGACCCTGTTCTTTAGAGTCTCAGAGACTGATTGCCATGCTAGCCTGGCCATCTGCTCTGGGCCTGTCAGGCCTCCACTGGGCAGGACGGGGAGCGCTGGGTGCCAGCCTGCCCTCAGAACCAGCCAATGACCCCAGCCCTTTGCCCTCACCTCTGCCCAGGCCCTGTCGCTGAAGGAGTCTGAGAAGACAGCTCTGTCTGAGAAGCTGGTGGGCACCCAGCACAGCCTGGCTGCCGTCTCCCTGGAGATGGAGAGGCAGAAGCGAGATGCCCAGAGCCGACAGGAGCAGGACCGGGTAGGTGGGCTTACATCTGGGTCAGAGGACGCGGCCCTGACTGAGGAGGAGGGACAGGCTGTGCCCAGTATGGAAGCCCGCAGCCCAGCCCCTCTGGGGGGTGCTGTGGGGCGGGGGGCACAACAGGGCCGGTCTGAGAAGTTCTGCTCAGCGGGCTGATGGCCTGACTTGCAAGCACGAGGCTCTGAGGTTGGTTCTCAGCATCGCACATGCAGACGTGATGCTCCGCTGTCCTAGAGCGCCGTGACTGCCTTGACGTCCGAGCTGAGGGAGCTGCGGGCCCAGCTGGAGGAGGCGGCAGCGGCCCACGCCCAGGAGCTGAGGAGCCTGCAGGAGCAGGCCCGGGACCTGGGCAGGCAGCGCGAGTCCAGCCTGCGGGAGGTGAGCCAGCCACATGCCCTCCAGCGGGCCCCGCACCGGAGTGGAACATGCAGCCCTGCCTTCAGGCATAAGTGGACCACCAGCTTCGGAGGGGGCAGCAAGCTTGTTTTTTTTTTTGGGGGGGGGTGAGCTGGCAGGACTTTGCTAGAGCCTTACACTGGCACGATTCTGCTGCTTCGGGGAGACTTCCCCCCACTTTTAATTTTTCTTTATTATTGGATAGAGACAGAGAATATCTATTTATTCCCGTTGGTTGCCCTTGTTGTTTAATTGTTGTAGTTATTATTTTTCTATTTTTATTTATTTATTCCCTTTTGTTGCCCTTGTTTTATTGTTGTAGTTATTATTGTGGTTATTGATGTCATCGTTGTTGGGTAGGACAGAGAGAAATGGAGAGAGGAGGGGAAGACAGAGAGGGGGAGAGAAAGACAGACACCTGCAGACCTGCTTCACCACCTGTGAAGCGACTCCCCTGCAGGTGGGGAGCCAGGATCTGGAACCGGGATCCTTATGCCAGTGCTTGTGCTTTGCGCCACCTGCGTTTAACCCACAGCGCTACCGCCCGACCCCCTGTTGTAGTTATTATTATTGTTGTTATTGATGTCGTCATTGTTGGATAGGATAGAGAGAAATGGAGAGAGGAAGAGAAGACAGAGAGGGGGAGAGAAAGACAGACACCTGCAGACCTGCTTCACCGCCTGTGAAGCGACTCCCCTGCAGGTGGGGAGCCGGGGGCTCGAACCGGCATCCTTACACTTAGTATCATTTGCGTTTAACCGGATACATCACTGTCCGGCTCCTCTCTCTCCCTCTCTCCCCCATCTCTCTCAACTTCTCCCTGTCTCTGTCCAACAACGAATGACATGTCTGCTACATAAAACTGCACGTCCTGAGGGAGCTCCTTCCCAGCCCCAGAAACAAGTATTAAGCACCTGCTGTAGACAGAGGGCCAGATGCTCTGGGAAGGGCAGTGAGACACCCGCCTTCCTGGCATCACGCCCAGGACAGCCCGGTGGACGACAGCTCCAGCTCGCCCCACCTGCGGCGGGAGTCACCTGCGGTTGGAATCGTAGCCCACCCCTGGGTGCCCGCCCCTGGGTGCCCGCCCGGCGCCTCCCACGTCCCCCACTGTCCCGCAGGCGGAGGAGCTGCGGAAGCAGCTGCGCCTGCAGGAGGGCGCCCGAGACGCGCTGCGGCGGGAGCTGCAGGAGGCCCAGCGCCAGGTGCGGGAGGGCCAGGACGACCGCGAGGCCCAGCGCCGGGAGGCTGGGGAGCTGCGGCGCAGCCTGGGCCAGGCGGCCGAGGAGCGCGAGGGGCTGCAGCGCTCCAACCAGGAGCTGCGGGCTGCCGTCAAGAGGGCCGAGAGCGAGCGCGTCAGGTGAGCCAAGCCCCAGCTTCACCCGGCCCCGCCTCCCTTTTATTTTAAGTATTTTTATTATCTGATGTTACTTTTTCCTCTTCTTTACCTGTTAATTGGATAGAGACAGCCAGAGGCTTGAGAGGAAGGCGGTGATAGAGATAGAGAGGGAGAGAGACAGAGAGACACCGGCAGCCCTGCTTCACCGCTCGGAAAGCTTCCCACCTGCAGGTGGGGGCCAGGGGCTTGAACCCTGGTCCTGGTGCATTGTAACGTGTGCATGACTAGTTGCGCCACCACCAGACCCCATTTTTACTATTTTTAAAATATCGATGTTCATTTATCTATAATTGGATAGAGACAGAGAGAAATGGAGAGGAGAGGGGGAGATAGAGAGGGAGAGAGACGGAGAGACACCTGCAGCCCTGCTTCACCACTCGGAAAGCTTTCCCCCTGCAGGTGGGGATCAGGGGCTTGAACCTGGGTCCTTTTGCTCTGTAATGTATGTGCTTATCCAGGTGTGCCACTGCTTGGCCTCAATTTCTTTTAAATTATCTTTACTTACTTATTGGGTAGAGACAGCCAGAAATTGAGAGGGAAGGGGGTGATTGGGAGAGAAACAGAGAGACACCAGCAGCCCTGCTTCACCACTCGCAAAGCTTTCCCCCTGCAGGTGGGGACCAGGGGCTCGAACCCAGGTCCTTGCACATTATAACACGTGCAGTCAACCAGGTGTGCCACCACCCAGCCCCACCAGCCCCATTTTCCCACTAAGCCTCATCCCTGGGACTTAATTTCCTCTCCCACCCCCACCCCACCGAGGCTCTGGGCAGGTTGCACCTGCCGGAAGTCCCCACCCTTGAACCCGTAGCCAGGCACTTGCGCCTCCCCTCCCCCGCCGTCATGGATGGCTTAGCACGTGCTTGACTGAACCTTTCCTGGAAGCTTGTTTTTTTTTTTTTTAACCTGCCCTCTAGGTCAGGGTGGGGAACCTTTTGTTTGTGGCAGGGGCCATTGGGTATTTATAAGATCTCTGTGGGCCACGCAAAATTAGCAGCTTAAAAATAGGCACTTGAGGGGAGTCAGGCGGTAGCGCAGGGGGTTAAGTGCATGTGGCGTGAAGCACAAGGACCGGCTTAAGGATCCTGGTTCGAGCCCCGGCTCCCCACCTGCAGGGGAGTCGCTTCACAGGCGGTGAAGCAGGTCTGCAGGTGTCTATCTTTCTCTCCTCCTCTCTGTCTTCCCCTCCTCTCTCCATTTCTCTCTGTCCTATCCAACAACAATGACAACAATAATAGTAACCACAGCACCGATGAACAACAAGGGCAACAAAGGGGAAAAAATGGCCTCCAGGAGCTGTGGATTCGTAGTGCAGGCACCCAGCCCCAGTGATAACCCTGGGGGCAAAAAAAGAAGAAAATAAAAAAGAAATGAAGTAAAGAAATAGTGGTCCAGGAGGTGGCACAGTGGCTAAGGCACTAGACTCTCAAGCATGAGGTCCTGAGTTCAATCCCTGGCAGCACATGTACCAGAGTGATGTCTGGCTCTTTCTCTCTCTCCCCTATCTTTCTCATTAATACATAAATAAAATCTTTAAAAAAAAAAAAAAAAGAAAGAAAACAAAGAAGGAGCAACAGCAACACAAGTTGATGGCCACCGCAGGCTCAGGCCAATTCATGAAAACCAAACGCACAGCCTTGAAGTAGTAGAACCCGGACCTAATGCCCAGGAGGAACACACCCACCCCCACCCCCCCACCCCCGTAACATTTGTAACAAAAATTGGTAAGAATGTAGCAAATAGTTCTAATGGACTAGGGACCCAAGAGCCTTCTCAGTGCTAGCAAAATGGCAGAGTTCACACAGTATCAAAGTTTCCCGCCAAAGCTTGGAGAGAATGTGAGTCCCCTCAGCCGCCTGGAGGCCAGCGTCACAGCAATCCATCCAGAAGCCACTGCCCCTCGCCCGTCCCCGCTGGGTTTACGCAGTCTGCATTTTCTCCAGGAACCAGTTTCCTCGCTACGTCTTGTCGGCCTCAAAGTACTGGAAAGGAAGCTCCCATTCGAAGACGGTTTATCTTAAGATACTGGAAATGATACTAATTTTTTGTCCACCTGAAATATATAAATCGTGCTACAACAAAAAATAAATAAGGGAGTCGGGCAGTAGCGTAGCAGGTTAAGCACACTTTGCACGAAGCTCAAGGACCGGCGTAAGGATCCCGGTTCGAGCCCCCGGCTCCCCCCCTGCAGGGGAGTCGCTTCCCAGGCGGTGAAGCAGGTCTGCAGGTGTCTGTCTTTCTCTCCCCCTCTCTGTCTTCCCCTCCTCTCTCCATGTCTCTCTGTCCTATCCAACAACGACGACATCAATAACAATAACTACTACAGTGAAAAGGAACAAGGGCAACAAAAAGGAAAATAAATATAAAATAAATAAGTAAATAGGAGAAAGAAGCTCCTACGTAGAGTGCTTGAATTCTGAGCGTGCTGCAGTAGCCTTCGCAGGGCCCGAGAGCTGTGTTCTGCCCTGTGCAGATAGAAGGTGAGACACGGAGCCGAGGAGGGCGGGAGAGAGCCTGCGGCACTGCTTCGTCACTCGTGAGGCTCCTTCCCTCCCGCTGCTCCCATCTGGTGGCCTGGGGCTTGGGCCGGGTCCCGCCTGTGGTCCGGCTGTGCTGTGCTGGGCGCTGGTCTGTTGGTCTAGGTGGCCTTCCTACCTGCAGGGAGGTGCGCCCTCCCTGTCCCCTCTCCCTTCCCACAGGGCATCGCCTTGGAGACTAGTGTGTGTGTCTTTCCTCCAGCCCCATCACTGCCAGCAGACCGGCTGAGCCTGCGGGGGCAGGGGGCATGTGGGGGCACTTCCTTCCAGCACACCGCCCATCCAAGGCATCGGGAGGTGGTGTGCAGAGCTGCGTACTTCTGTCCTTGCCCCTGACCTCTGCTCTCTCTCTCTCTCTCTGTCAGCCTGAAGCTGGCCCATGAAGACAAGGAGCAGAAGCTTGTGCTGTTGGAGGAGGCCCGGGCGGCCGTGGGCAAGGAGGCCGGCGAGCTGCGGGCAGGGCTGCAGGAGGTGGAGCGCTCGAGGCTGGAGGCGCGGAGAGAGCTGCAGGAGCTCCGGCGACAGGTCCTCTCCCCTTGCTCAGCTCTGCACGGCCAGCCGCTGGGAAGTGAGCTGTCTTCAGCCACCCGGGAGCCGGCGGGGTGACAGGCCCGGCTGAGCACACGCATTGCCGAGCGCAAGGACCCGGGTTTAAGCCCCCAGTCCCCACCTAGACAGGGGACGCTTCCCGTGAGTGGCGAAGCAGGTCTGCAGGTGTCTCTGTCTCCATATCTCGTTTTGTTTTTTTTTTAAATTTTTGGTGGGGGTCGGGCAGTAGCACAGTGAAAGCGCAGGTGGCGCAAAGCACAAGGAACCGGTGTAAGGATCCCGGTTCGAGCCCCCGGCTCCCCACCTGCAGGGGGAGTCGCTTCACAGGTGGTGAAGCAGGTCTGCAGGTGTCTGTCTTTCTCTCCCCCTCTCTGTCTTCCCCTCCTCTCTCCATTTCTCTCTGTCCTATCCAACAATGATGACATCAGTAACAACAACAATAACTACAATAATAATAATTTTTTTTAAAAAAAGGGCAACAAGGGGAAAAAAGCAAATTAAAAAATTTTTGGTATTTATTTATTGGATAGAGACAGCCATAAATTGAGAAGGAAGGAGGTGATAGGGAGAGAGACAGAGACACTTGCAGCCCTGCTCCACCCCTCGTGAAGCTTTCCCCCTGAAGTAGTTAAGGACTAGGGGCTCGAACCCAGATCCTTGCACAATGTAACGTGCGCTTAACCCACTGCGCCACCACCCCGGCCCCTCTTTCTCCCTTTCTATCTCCCCTCCCTTCTCAATTTCTCTCTGTCTCTGTCCACAGTAAATTTTAAAAATTAAATATTAAAATGCAAGGGGACCAGGAAATGGTTCGCCCACTAGAGCTCACTGGTTCAGGCCCCGAGTCTGAGCACCGCATGGGGGCACTGTGGCTCCGGGGCAGCTCCACAGAGTGAGCTGTGCTGTGGTGTCTCCACTTCCCTCTCCCTTTCTCTCTCTCTCTCTCTCCCTCCTTCACTACCTGAAATAAAAAGAATGCAGAGGTCAGCCTGGAAGCGGTGGAATTGCACATGCATGGAGCCCCAGGGTGCAGCAAAGAGATAAGCAAATAAACTGACTTTGGCGCTAGAGAGACAGCATAAAGGTTATATGTATACAAAGGAGGTTCTGAGGTCTCAGGTTCAGTCCCCCGCAGCACCGTAAACCAGAGCTGAGCATGGGCCCGGCTGTGGCACACCTGCTGAGCACACGTGTTTCCAGAGCACAGGGAGCCGGCTTCAAACCCCGCGGTCCCCACCCGCAGGGGGAAGCTTCACAAGGGATGAAGCAGGGCTGCAGGTGTCTCGTCTCTCTCCCTCTCTGTCTCCCCCTTCCCTCTTGATTTGTCTTGTCTCTGTTTTTATTTTTTAGATCTAGGAAGATATAGAGAGCCAGCTGTCTCTGTGGTGTATGTGATGCCGAGGCTGAGCTCAGAACCTCAGGCTCATCAGTCTGACACTTGGCCACTGCACCTCTCCTGCAGCCCCAGCATTTGACATTTAATGTATTTCCTTGTGTCAAGTACAGTTTGTATCTTAACTCTCTGGCAACCATTTAAAAATGAACCACTTTTTAAAAAAAATTTATTTATTCCCTATTGTTGCCCTTGTTGTTTTATTGTTGTTGTTATTATTGTTGTCATCATTGTTGGATAGGACAGAGAGAAATGGAGAGAGGAGGGGAAGACAGAGAGGGGGAGAGAAAGACAGACACCTGCAGACCTGCTTCACCGCCTGTGAAGCGACTCCCCTGCAGGTGGGGAGCTGGGGCTTGAACCGGGATCCTTATGCCGGTCCTTGCACTTTGCACCATGTGCGCTTAACCTGCTGTGTTACCACCTGACTCCCAAGAACCACTTTTAAAAAAATAATTTTTCAAATAAATATTTTTCTTCTTCCTCTCCTTCTCCTCCTCCTCCTTCTCTATTTTATTTGACAGGGCAGAGAGAAATTCAGAGGGGAAGAGGAGATAGAGAGGGAGAGAGACAGACAGACAGACACCTATAGACTTGCTTCACTGCTTGTGAAGCTTCCCCGCTGCAGGTTTGGAGTGGGGACTCGAGCCCAGATCCTTGTGGGTGCATCACTGCCTGGCCCTCTCAAAAAAGATTTTATTGGGGGGCGGGCAGTAACACAGTGGGTTAAGCGCACGTGGCGCAAAGCGCAAGGACCAGCTGAAGGATCCTGGTTCGAGCCCCCGGCTTCCCACCTGCAGGGGAATCGCTTCACAGGCGGTGAAGCAGGTCTGCAGGTGTCTGTCTTTCTCTCCCCCTCTCTGCCTTCCCCCCCCTCCATTTCTCTCTGTCCTATCCAACAACGACGACATCAGTAGCAACAATGATAACTACAACAGTAAAACAACAAGGGCAACAAAAGGGAATAAATAAATATTTTTCTAAACTTTTTTAAAGATTTTAATTTTTTTTTTTAGTTTTTAAATTTGTTATTGGATAGAGACGGAGAGAAATTGAGAGAGAAGGGGTGACAGAGAGGAAGAGAGACAGAGAGACACCTGCAGACCTGCTTCACCGCCTGTGAAGTGACTCCCCTGCCGGTGGGGAACCGGGGGCTCAAACCGGGATCCTTATGCCGGTCTTTGCAGCTTTGCGCCACGTGCGCTTAACCCGCTGCGCTACCACCCGACTCCCCAATAAAATCTTCTTTTAAAATCTTTTATTTATTTATTTACACAAGGTAGAGTGAGTGAGTTATGGTCAGGCGGTACACTGAACTCGAGCGATTCAGCGCCTGGCATGGCTTGAGCTCGGTGGGACTGCCCGGGTAAGCGCCCTGTGTTGGGTGTGTGTGTGTCCCAGGAGAAGCGTCCTGAGTGTCTCCGGCCCAGCCTGTGTGGAGCTGTGCAGGCCGCACGGGTGTGGACGGACACCACCCAGGCCCAGAGGGGCTGCAGGAGCCGAGCACGGCTCTCGGGGACCTGATGGCGTCCACTCCTCTCCACAGATGAAGACTCTGGACGGTGAAAACGCCAGGCTGGCCCGGGAGCTGTTGGATCTGCAGGGCCGCCTGGCACTGGGCGAACGGGCAGAAAAGGAGGGCCGTTGGGAGGCCCTCAGCCTCCGACAGAAGCTGCTCAAGGGCGAGGCCAGCCTGGAGGCCCTGAAGCAGGAGGTAATTAGGTGGACTGCCCGGAGGAGGAGAGTCCTCAGGCTACCCTAACCCTCTCTCCTTCTCTCTGACTACAAACAAGTAGGATTCCAGTCTGGAGTCATCCAGGGGACCTACTCCCTAGGACTTGTCCTTGTCCCCGACTTCTTGAGACCCCCCCCCCCCCCAGGGATAACGGTAATAACAGCTGCAGGCTGTGGAGCCCGAGAGACAGAACCCTGTTTGATTCTCACAGCTGCCTCCTTTTACAGACAGAACCAGATACTGATGCTCAGAGAGGCCAAGAGACCTCCCTGAGGTCACACAGCCACGCAGAGTTTTCTGATCCCAAGGCCTGTGCTCTTAGCCCTCACCGTCTCGGCACACCGTGTGGCCCTGGCCTGGCCGCTTTATCTCAGTGCTTCAGATCATGCGTGGCTAGTTCAGCTGGGACGTGTGTGCGTAGGGTGACAGCCCCTAGGTGGTGCTCAGTAGATGCGAATGCTTTCATTTTTAGTCTTTACTTACTATCTTTATTTATTAGATAGAGACAGCCAGAAATCTACAGGGGAGGGAGAGAGACTCCAGCAGCCCTGCTTCACCACTTGTGAAGCTTTCCTCCTGCAGGTGGGAACCGGGGCCTTGAACTTGGGTCCTTGCATGCTGTAATGTGTGCACTCAGCCAGGTGCGCCATCACCCAGCCCCCAAGGATTTTTTTTTTTTCCTTTCCCTCCAGGGTTATCTCTGGGGCTCAGTGCCAGCACTAGGAATCCACTTCTCTTGGTGGCCGTTTCTTCCATTTTATTGAGTAAGACAGAGAGAAACTGAGAGGGGAGGGGAAGTAGAGAGGGAGAGAGACACCTGCAGACCTGTTTCTTTCTCTGCTTGTGAAGCGTTCTCCTCTGCAGGTGGGGAGTTGAGGGCTTGAACCTGGATCCTTACGCTTAGTACTTATTATATGTGCTTAACCAGGTGCACCACCTGGCCTCCTAGATGGGGATTTTTTTTTTTTTTTTTTTTTGCCTCTGGGGTTATCTTTGGGGCTCAGGGCCTGCTCTAGGAATCCACGGCTCCTGGAGGCTGTTTTTCTCATTTTGTTGCCCTTGTTGTTGTTATTGTTGTCATTGCTGTTGTTGTTGTTGGACAGGACAGAGAGAAATGGAGAGAGGAGGGAAGACAGAGAGGGATGAGAGAAAGACAGACACCTGCAGACCTGCTTCACCGCCTGGGAAGCGACTCCCCTGCAGGTGGGGAGCCGGGGGCTCGAACCGGGATCCTTATGCCGGTCCTTGCGCTTTGCGCCACGTGCGCTTAACCCGCTGCACCACCGCCCCTAGTTGGGGATTCTTTTTTTCCTATTTATTTATTTATTTATTTATTTATTTATTTATTTTTCTAGTTGGGGATTCTTAAAGAAGCAGATGCCCACGATGAATTGAGTGTGAGGACTGTGTTTATAATGTGCTCTCTGAGTTCCTTGTTTTTCCTTGTTTCTGATGAATTATATGCACCCAGAGGCAGTGCTACCTAATGGTTCAGAAAAGGCTGTGGAGCCAGGGGGCCTGGCTTCGAGTCCTAGGGTTTTTTTGTTTTGTTTCCCTGCCAGGGTTATCGCTGGGGCTCAGTGCCAGCACTACGAATCCACAGCTCCTGGCACCCATTTTTTCCATTTCATTGAACGGGGCAGAGAGAAATTGAGAGAGGAGGAGGAGGGAGAGCGAGAAAGACAGACACCTGCAGTCCTGCTTCAGAGCTCATGAAACATCCCCCCTGCAGATGGGGAGTGGTGGGCTCGAACTTGGGTCCTTGCGCTCAGTGCTATGTGTGGTTAACCGGGTGTGCCGCCGGGACCTAGTTCTTCGTCGACTGATTGTGTGATTCGGACAGGTGGCTAACTGTGCCTCGGTTTCCTCAGTTGTAATAGGGTGACTCATGATGGTACCGTTAAATCTATGTATCTGGAAACACTTCTTCCTGGTTAAAGGCTCAATTTGTGTTAGACTGCACACACAGAGAAGGAGCAAAGAGGTAAAAAGGAAATCCCAGCCGTTTCCTCTCCTGCTTGAGTGGAGACCACTGAAGGAACAGGTCTTCTGGCTGGATCCGAGAGGCGGGACGTCCGCGACCCCCATGACCCGGCTCTCCCCTCCTGTCCCCCAGCTGCAGGGAGCCCAGCGGAAGCTACAGGAACAGGAGGGTGAATTTAGGGCCCGCGAGCGCAGCCTGCTGGGCTCCCTGGAGGAGGCTCGCGGCACGGAGAAGCAGCATCTGGATCTCAGCCGCAAGCTGGAGCTGAAGCTGGAGGCCGGGCGCGCCGAGGCCGCGGAGCTGGGCCTGCGGCTGAGCGCGGCCGAGGGCCGGGCACAAGGCCTGGAGGCCGAGCTGGCGCGAGTGGAGGCACAGCGGCGCGCCACTGAGGTCCAGCTGGGCGGCCTGCGCTCTGCGCTGCGCAGGGGCCTGGGGCTCGGCCGTGCACCCAGCCCGGCCCCGCTACCCGGCCCTGGATCCCCTGCCAGGGGCGCGCCTGCGGGAGGTGAGTTGAGCATCTGTGTCCACCAAGTGACCCCCCCCCCCACCTCTTCTTTGTTTTTTTTCCCCTCCAGGGTTATTGCTGGGTTCCATGTCTGCACCATGAATCCACGGCTCCTGGAGGCCATTTTTTCCCCCTTTTGTTGCCCTTGTTGTAGCCTTGTTGTGGTTATTATTATTGCCATTGTTGATGTTGTTCGTTGTTGGATAGGACAGAGAGAAATGGAGAGAGGAGGGGAAGACAGAGAGGGGGAGAGAAAGACAGACCCCTGCAGACCTGCTTCACCGCCTGTGAAGCGACTCCCCTGCAGGTGGGGAGCCGGGGGCTCAAACCGGGATGCTTACACCGGTCCTTGTGCTTTGCGCCACGTGCACTTAACCCGCTGCGCCACCACCCGACCCCCGCCTCTTCTTTGATGGGGGAAAATCCGCCCTCCCCGGGCCAGGTGGTGACGCACCTGGTTAAGCACACGCATCACAGAGCACAAGGAAGCAGGTTCAAGCCCCTGATCTCCACCTGCAGAGGGAAAGCTTCACGAGGGGTGAAGCAGGGCTGCTGGTGTCTGTCTGTCTGTCTACTTCTATCTCTCCTCTTCCCTCTCAATCTTTGTCTATCCAGTAATAAGTAAATGACTAAATTATTTTTAAAAATGAAAGAAACTCGCCCTCTGCAGACGCCCACCCACCTGAGCCTTGCCCTGGGTCTCCCCTGGGAGGAGGGCTTACCTGACTCAGCCGCACCCACCTCTTCTCCACATGCTGCTTTCTGATTGGCTTTTGCGCTTGGTTCAGTCTTCTGTATCTGTTTGCTCGCTTGTTTTTTTTTTCGTTTTTGCCTCCAGGGTTATTGCCAGGGCTCAGTGCCTGAACTATGAATCCACAGCTCCTGGAGGCCGTCCTTTCCCATTTTGTTCCCCTGTTGTTGTCATTATTATTGTCATTGCTATTGTTGTTGGATAGAACAGAGAAATGGAGGGAGGAGGGGAAGACAGACAAGGGGAGAGAAAGACAGGCACCTGCAGACCTGCTTCACTGCCTGTGAAGCGACTCCCCTGCAGGTGGGGAGCCGGGGGCTGGAACCCGGATCCTTACGCCGGTCCTTGCGCTTTGCGCCACCTGCACTTAACCCTCTGCGCTACTGCCCGACACCCTGCTTGTTTATTTTTAAATGTGTGTATTTAACGAGAGGAAGAGAGCTGTTGGGTGCCGGAGAGCCAGATGCACACACCTCTGGGCTCCACCACTGAACCACCTCCCTGACAGCAGTCGCTTAAAAAAGATTTTTTGGGGGAATCAGGCGGTAGTGCAGGGGGCGTGTCAGGAGCCCGTCGGCACCATCAGGGCGGGAAAGGCCTCTGCATCGCGGCCGCTCTCTTCCTTCAGGAAGCGGGGAAGGGCTCAGCAGCCCCCACCCCTTGGAACAAAGCCCCGGGTCCGAGCCGCCGTCCCCGGGACCTGCCTCCTCCCCGCTGTCTGCAGATCTGGACCCGGAGTCGGTGCAGGGCTCGCTACGGGAATTCTTGCAGGAGCTGCGGAGCGCCCAGAGAGAGCGGGTGAGGCCGGGTGCGGGGCCTGGGGAGCTGGGCCGCCAGACGTCCCGGGAGGGGCTGCGGGCCGGCGAGCACGAGCCTCCCTCTCCCCCGGGGCTGCAGGACGAGCTGCGGGGCCAGGCCAGCACGCTGCGGCGCCGGCTGAGCGAGGCGGAGGCCGAGAGGGACAGCGCCGCTTCCCGGGCCAGGCAGCTGCAGAAGGCGGTGGCTGAGAGCGAGGAAGGTGGGTCCGACCCGGGTGACTTTGATCGGAGCCGGAGGCATTGCCCGAGCCCTGCGGCACCCCAGCCCTCGGACCCCTACCCTGGGACCCCTGCCCTCGCACCCCTGCCCTCAGACCCCTACCCTCAGACCCATACCCTCGGACCCCTACCCTCAGACCCCTACCCTCGGACCCCTACCCTCAGACCCATGCCCTCGGACCCCTACCCTCGGACCCATACCCTCAGACCCGTGCCCTCGGACCCCTACCCTCAGACCCATGCCCTCGGACCCCTACCCTCATACCCCTGCCCTCAGACCCCTAAACTGGGACTCATACCCTTGGACCCCTGCCCTCGGACCACTGCCCTCAGACCCCTACCCTCGGACCCCTGCCCTCAGACCCCTACCCTGGGACCGCTTCCCTCGGACCCCTACCCTGGGACCGCTGCCCTCGGACCCCTGCCCTCAGACCCCTGCCCTCAGACCCCTACCCTCAGACCCATACCCTTGGACCCCTACACTCACACCCCTGCCCTTAGACCCCTAAACTGGGACCCATACCCTTGGACCCCTGCCCTCGGACCCCTGCCCTTGGACTGCTACCCTCATACCCCTACCCTCAGACCCATGCCCTCGGACCTATACCCTCAGACTCATACCTTCGGACCCCTACCCTCATACCCCTGCCCTCAGACCCCTAAACTGGGACCCATACCCTTGGACCCCTGCCCTCGGACCCCTGTCCTCAGACCCATACCCTCGGACCCCTGCCCTCGGACCCCTGCCCTCATACCCCTGCCCTCGGACACCTACTCTCGGACTCCTGCCCTCGGACCCCTACCCTCATACCCCTGCCCTCGGACCCCTACCCTTGCCTCTGTGTGCAGGTTAAGACCTGTCCCTTTGGGGGATGCCCTGGCTGCCTCTTGTCTGGCTCCAGATGCCTTGAGACCGGGACTGGGGCGGGGGGACTGAGGCAGGGGGCACTGGCTCAGGTGCGGGGTGGTGCCCGGCCGGGATGGGTGCCGTGCCCGTGATGGGGCCGTTGGGTGCTGCAGCTCGGCGCAGTGTGGACGGGCGTCTGAGCGGGGCCCAGGCCGAGCTGGCTCTGCGGGAGGAGGACGCACGGCGCGGAGAGCGGGAGCGCAGGGCGGCGCTGGAGCAGGTGGCCGCCCTGGAGAGGAGCCTGCAGAGCACCGAGAATGAGCTCCGAGCCAGCCAGGTGGGTGAGGGTGTGCGGGGGGCTGGGGGGTGGGAGACCGTGTGCCGAGTGGGTCTCTCGAAGTCCCACTGTGTGTTTCTGGGCTTCTCTCTGCTCTGGTTCCCCATACCCACTCAAGTGACCAGCTTAAGAGCTCCTTCTCCAGAAAGTACCTTAAATTGTTGTTGTTGTTGTTTACTTATTTTGTCTGGAGACAGATGTTGAGAGAGGGGAGATAGGAAGAGAGAAACGGGGTGGAGGATGTGCAAGAACTGCCTCAAGGATCCCGGTTTGAGCCCCCGGCTCCCCACCTGCAGGACCCTGGGGGTCGCTTCACAGGTGGTGAAGCAGGTCTGCAGGTGTCTGTCTGTCTCTTCCCCGCTCTGTCTTCCCCTCCTCTCTCCATGTCTCTCTGTCCTGTCTAATAATAATTTTAAAAAGGATAAAATGGCCTCCGGGAGCAGTGGATTCATAGCGTAGGCACCAAGCCCCAGCGATAACCCAGGAGGCGAGAGATAGAGAGACTGAGACACCCCTGTAGCACTGTTTCGCCACTTGTAAAGCTTCCCCCCTCTAAGTGGGGACCAGGAGCTTGAACCCAGGTCCTTGCGTGCTGTGACGTGTGCACTCAGCCAGATGCACCACCTGTGTTCCCAGACACGAGGAGTAGGGAGATGTGTGGTGGTCATGCTACGGACGTTCATAACCGAGACTCTGGGGTCCTGAGTTCAGTCCCAGCACCACCATCCTCCAGTGCTAAGAAGTGCTCTGGAGGGAAGGGGAAGAAAAAAAAAGGAAGGAGGGGGCAGGAGGCAGCTCAGTGAGCGGTGTGCCTTGTCAGCCTTGTCACTGGGGCCCTGGCACCTCCCCGCGGGAGCACCGTGCCCGAGGAAGCTCGTGGGTGGCAAGCAGAGCTGTGGCGTCCCTCCCTGTCTGTCTATCTAAGCTCGTGAGCAGACAGATCCTCTCAGGGAGTCAGCTTAGCAGCGGTGGTGCAGACACAGGCTCTGATGCTAAGTGGTAAAAAAAAAAAAAAAGAGAGAGAGAGAGAGAAAGAAACAGTAACGGGGCAGTCGAGAATGTGGACTTTGGAAGGTGGTAGCCCTGGGTTCAAGTCCTGGCCCCGCCCCTTGGCTGTGCAAAGGGGGGACAGAAATGGTCCCCCAGAGACAGTGTGTGTATGTGTGTGTGTGTGTTCCTGACATACGGGAGGTGCTGGGGGACTCTGCGCGTGGAGTGCTGTGTGTCTGTCTGGGGCCGGGGGCACAGGCCCTGTCAGTGACAGTCCAGGTGTCTAAACCCCTGAGTCCTTCTTGCAGCTGCAGATCCCCCCCTCTCCTCGCCCCCTCCCAGTCCTGCCCGCACAGCCCACCCCCTGCCTCCGGCAGCCGAGCTGACTGGAGCTGCACTGTTGTGTCCTCGGGAGTGGGAGCGGGAGGAGGCAGGAACAGAGCTGGGCAGGGGCCGAGTGGAGTGTAGACATGGCAGGGTTGGCACAACGGGAGAGGGGCCGAGCTTGGTGGGGGGGGGGGGCAGGGTTGTAATAACATCCCAAACCGAGCTGTCTTCCGGACTGAAATGGACTCCAGCCTGGTTCCCAGTCCTGTCGCCCCTGCCGCCCTTCCCCCCACCCAGCCTCCTCTGTCTGGCCCGGGCGCCGGAGGGCGGAGCAGCACCCCACACTCCCCACACTCCCCACAGCCTGGTAGGCCCAGGGCTCCTCCCTGTTTCCGCCCAGGTCCGCACATCCAGCTGCAGGGCCTGCTCTGGTATCCGCATGTGTGTTGACTTCTCCCCAGGGCTCTGTAAGCACCCAGGTTGGGGTACCCCCCGTCCAATCCTGTCCCCACCCCCACCACCCCTCTCTCGACTCCAGCTGTGAGGTAGGGCCGCAGAGCAGAAAGGAACAGTCCTGCTCACACGGCCTGTTAGACTCAGCCTGACCCAGCGAGTGTCAGGAGCCTCAAGTGTGGCTGTACAAAAAGCATGGGGGAAACTGAGGCCCAGAGGGTCCCAAGTCCAGAAGAAATTGGCCCAGACTCTGCAAGGCCACTTTTCCCACCCTCCTCCAAGTACGGGTTAGGGTATGGGTTAGGGGTAAGGGCTAGGATTAGAGGTTAGGGGTTAGGGGTTGGGGGTTAAGAGTTGGGAGTTGGGTGGTAGTGTGGCAGGTTAAGTGCACGTGGCGCAAAGCGCAGGGGCTTGTGAAAGGATCCTGGTTTGAGCCCCCGGCTCCCCACCTGCAGGGGAGTCGCTTCCCAGGCGGTGAAGCAGGTCTGCAGGTGTCTGTCTTTCTCTCCCCCTCTCTGTCTTCCCTTCCTCTCTCCATTCCTCTCTGTCCTGTCCAACAACAATGACAGTAATAACAACAACGACGACAATAAACAACAAGGGCAACAAAAGGGGAAAATAATAAATATGAGAGTCGGGCAGCAGCGCAGCGGGTTAAGCACACGTAGCGCAAAGCTCAAGGACCGCCGTAAGGATCCCGGTTCCAGCCCCCGGCTGCCCACCTGCAGGGGAGTCGCTTCCCAGGCGGTGAAGCAGGTCTGCAGGTGTCTGTCTTTCTCTCCCCCTCTCTGTCTTCCCCTCCTCTCAACATTTCTCTTCATCCTATCCAACAACAAGGACATCAATAACAGTGATAATAATAACCACAACAACGGTAAAACAACCAGGGTAACGAAAGGGAAAAAACAGCCTCCAGGAGCCATGGATTCGTGGCGTAGGCACCGAGCCCCGGCAATAACCCTGGAGTCTAAATAAATAAATAAAATATAAAAAAATAACTACAACAATAAGACAACAAAAGGAAATAAATAAATATATTTTTTAAAAGGGGTAAGGGTTAGAGGCTGGGGTGAGGGGGTAAGGGCTGAGGGCAGCAGGACTGTGGGCTGGGCTGGCCGGCTGGGTCTGAGGTGTCCTGACACTCACACTCACACACACACACACACACACACAGGAGAAGCTCAGCAAGATGAAAGCCACCGAGGCCAAACTGGAGGGCGACAAGCGGCGCCTGAAGGAGGTGCTGGATGCAGCCGAGAGCCGCGCCGTCAAGCTGGAGCTGCAGCGCCGCTCACTGCAGGGGGAGCTGCAGCGCTGCCGCCTGGGCCGCAGTGAGTGCGAGGCCCTCGCCCAGGCCCTGCAGGAGCGGGCCGCCTCCCTGCAGACACAGGTGGGTCCTTCCTCCACTGGCCGCCTCCCTGCAGACACAGGTGGGTCCTTCCTCCACTGGTCGCCCCTCGCCCTGCAGCCCGGGGCAGCTGTCCAGAGAGAACCAAGGTCGCTGGCCAGTAAGAGAACCAAGGTCGCTGGCCAGTTAGAGTTCATGGACTGGCGGGGGTCGGGCGCTGGCGCCCCTGGTTAAGCACACAGAGTACTAAGTGCAAAGACCCACGCGAGGATCTGGGTTTGAGTCCCCGCTTCCCACCTGTGGTGGGTCACTTCGCAAGTGGTTAAGCTTCACGAGTGACGAAGCAGGTCTGCAAGTGTCTGTCTTTCTCCCTCTCTGTCTCCCTCTCCCCGTCTCAATTTCTCTCTGTCCTGTCATGCAAAATAGAACAAAAAGCCCCACCTGCAGGGGAGTCGCTTTACAAGCGGTGAAGCAGGTCTGCAGGTGTCTGTCTTTCTCTCCCCCTCTCTGTCTTCCCCCATCTCTCTCCATTTCTCTCTGTCCTATCCAACAATAATGAATACAACAATAAAACAACAAGTGCAACAAAAAAGAATAAATATTTAAAAAAAAAGAATTCAGAGGCTGTTTGGTGACAGACCTGGCACTCCTGAGAGGTGTTTGGAACAGGTAAGAAGTGGAGAAGGTGGGGCCGGGTGGTAGTGCAGCGGTGGGTTAAGTGCACATGATGCGAAGCATAAGGATCCCAGTTTGAGCCCCAGCTCCCCACTTGTGGGGGGTGTCGCTTCATAGGCGGTGAAGCAGGTCTGTCTCCCTTCCTCTCTTGATTTCTCTCTGTCCTATCCAGCAACAATGACAGCAATAACAACAATAACCACAACAACAATAAAAAACAGCAAGGGCAACAAAAGGGAAAATAAATGGCCTCCGGGAGCAGTGGATTCGTTGAGCCCCGGTGATCACCCTGAAGGCAAAAAAAGAAAAAAGAAGTGCAGAAGGCACTGGTCTTCCCCCTGGTTGTCAGGAAGCTCAGCTCTCATGGGAATGGTCAGTGACTCTGATAGCCCTGCACGGGGCTTGAACCCAGGTCCTTGCTCGGGTCTTTGTGATTGGTAATATGTGTGCTTAACTAGGTGTGTCACTGCCCGGCCCCCAAAACAAATTTCTTCTTTTTTTCTTTTCTTTCTTTTTGCCTCCAGGGTTATTGCTGGGTCCCGGTGCCTGCACTACGAATCCACTGCTCCTGGAGGCCATTTTTTCCCTTTTTGTTGCCCTTGTTACTATTATTGTTGTCAGTGTTGTTGGATAGAAATGGAGAGAGGAGGGGAAGACAGGGAGGGGGAGAGAAAGACAGACACCTGCAGACCTGCTTCACCGCCTGTGAAGCGACTCCCCTGCAGGTGGGGAGCCGGGGGCTCGAACCGGGATCCTTCTGTCGGTCCTTGTGCTTTGCGCCACTTGCGCTTAACCCGCTGCGCTACCGCCCTGCCCCCAACAAATTTCTTAAACATTTATTCATCAGTGAACACGTGAGTGAGTGAGAACCAGAGCATCACTCTGGCACATGTGATGCCGGGGATTGAACTCAGATCCTCATGCTTGAGAATATACTTTATCCACTGCACCACCTCCCAGGCTGTGAACTCAGAACATTTGGGGGCAGGATACCCTTTCTCCTCCCTAACAGGCTGTGGGGGTGGGGGGTAAGAGAACAGAGGAAACCGTGGGGTCTGAGGCAAGCCTGTTGCTGGTGCTCTGGGTGGTGAGGGGAGGCAGCAGGCCGATGGGACTGGGCCCGGCTGCCGTGGGCAGTGAACACTAGGACCAAGGCCCAGACGAGGCTGGAAGGACTTGGGCTGGAGCTCCGGTGAAGCAGAAGCACTCGACCGTCCCTCTGTCCTCCCGCCAGGTGGCAGACAGTGAGACTAAGGCCGGAACGCTGCAGCTGACGGTGGAGCGACTGAGTGGGGCTCTGGCCCAGGTGGAGGAGAGCGAGGGGGCCCTGCGGGACAAGGTGCGGGGGCTGACGGAGGCCCTGGCCCAGAGCGGTGCCACCCTGAACAGCACTCAGGACAAGAACCTGCACCTGCAGAAGACCCTCACCGCCTGCGAGCATGACCGCCAGGTGCTGCAGGTGTGCGGCGCCCGGGCATTTCTCCAGCGGGCTGGGGACGGGGGCAGAGAGGAAGCCCACCAGTGAGAGCTGGCGCTGACAGAATGGTGCCTCGGGGCTGGTGGTGGCGCACCTGGTTAGACACACACATTACAGTGCACAAGGACCCGGGTTCAAGCCCCTGGTACCCACCTGCAGGGGGGAGGCTTCACGAGTGGGGAAGCAAGTCTGCCAGTGTTTGTCTCTCTTCCTGTCTGTCTCCCCCTTTCCTCTCGATAGCTGGCTATCTCTGTCAAACAAATAAAGATAATAAAAATTTTTATTTAAAAAGCAGAGAGAGGGAGCCGGGCGGTAGCGCAGCGGGTTAAGCACACGTGGCGCAAAGCGCAAGGACCAGCTTAAGGGTCCCGGTTCAAGCCCCAGCTCCCCACCTGCAGGGGAGTCGCTTCACAGGCGGTGAAGCAGGTCTGCAGGTGTCTGTCTTTCTCTCCCCTTCTCTGTCTTCCCCTCCTCTCTCCATTTCTCTCTGTCCTATCCAACAGTGACAACATCAATAATAATAACTACAACAATAAAAAACAACAAGGGCAACGAAAGGAATAAATAAATGTTAAAAAAAAAAAGAGGGGAGTCGGGCGGTGGCGCAGTGGGTTAAGCGCAGGTGGCGCAAAGCACAAGGACCGGCATAAGAATCCCGGTTCGAACCCCAGCTCCCCACCTGCAAGGGAGTCGCTTCACAGGCGGTGAAGCAGGTCTGCAGGTGTCTGTCTTTCTCTCCCCTCTCTCTCTGTCTTCCCCTCCTCTCTCCATTTCTCTCTGTCCTATCCAACAACGACGACATCATCATCAACAACAACAACAATAAAACAACAAGGGCAACAAAAGGGAATAAATAAATTAAATAAATTTTTTTTTTTAAAAAAGAGCATTAGTCAGAAGAGGTTGGGGGCAGTGGTGGGTCCAATATGAGCGTGAGCCTACAATCTACTAGTACAGACTGAGAGGGCCTCTGGTGCAGAGCTAACAGGGCAAAGCTGAGTCTCAGTGCCTTCCACATACACACACACAGGCCAGTGGTTAGGCCTCCAGCCAGGCTGCAGTCTGGCTCACCCTGCAGGTGACATGACTGTTTCATGGGCTGTGAACCTGACCCTGAGCCACAGCAGAGAGGCAGCTCTTATCCTCGGGGGCTCCCAGGCCAGCCTGCTGCCATGAGCCTGTCCCCCAGGAACGGCTGGATGCTGCCCGACAGGCCTTGTCTGAGGCCCGCAAGCAAAGCAGCGGCCTCACAGAGCAGGTGCAGACGATGCGGGGTGAGGTGGCGGACCTGGAGCTGCAGCGGGTGGAGACCGAGGGCCAGCTGCGCCAGCTGCAGGAGGTAAGAACGAGGTGGAGACCGCCCCACCCTTTCCAGCTTTGTCCCTAAACCGGGCTCAGCCTCCTATGAGGAGGCTTGGGTCAGGGTCTGTAGAAACTCTAGCGGAGAAGAGATTACAGAAGCCAGAACTCCCACCTTCTACACCCCATCAAGAAGTCTGGTCCGTGGGAGTCGGGCGGTAGCACAGCGGGTTAAGCGCAGGTGGCGCAAAGCACAAGGACCGGTGTAAGGATCCCGGTTCGAGCCCCCGGCTCCCCACCTGCAGGGAAGTCGCTTCACAGGCGGTGAGGCAGGTCTGCAGGTGTCTGTCTTTCTCTCCTCCTCTCAGTCTCCCCTCCTCTCTCCATTTCTCTCTGTCCTTGAGGGCTTGTTTGGAGGTTCTAGCAGGGGAACGCAGCTACTCGTATACCCTTGACCAAAGATCGGTCCGTCTCTATTCGGGAAAGCTCATCCTCTTTGACTGAGCGAGCAGTTTCGGGAGGGACGCCCATGGGGCGGTGAGGGAGGCAGGGAACTCCCGCCTCGCCGGCCAGATCAGCCAGATCAACCCTCACGATCGATGGGGTGACAGATGCCTCAGATCGCCCTCACATCCTCGTTTCTCTCTATCCTATCCAAGAATGACGGCATCATTTGAGCCCCTGGCTCCCCACCTGCAGGGGAGTCACTTCACAGGTGAAGCAGGTCTGCAGGTGTCTACCTTTCTCTCCCCCTGTCTTCCCCTCCTCTCTCCATTTCTCTCTGTACTATCCAATGATGACGACATCAATAACAGTGTTAATAATAACCACAACAATGGTAAAACAGCCAGGGTAACAAAAAGGGAAAAAATGGCCTTCAGGAGCTGTGGATTCGTAGTGCAGGCACTGAGCCCCGACAGTAATCCTGGAGGCAAAAAAAAAAAAAAAGAAAAGAAAAGAAAGAAAAAGAATGGGCAACTACAGACAGATAGTTGTAGAAATAATAGTCCGCCCATATGCCCATATCTGTGGCCTTGGGAGAATGCTGGAGCTTCCTTCCAGTGTGGGGTTGGGGATCCAGGTGTGTGTGTGTGTGTGTGTGTGTGTGTGTGTGTTCCAGAACTCCGCTGGTGGGAACAGTGCAGAGTTGTGCCCCTGTCATCTTGTCATTTGATAAATCAATATTAAGTCACTAATAAAAAGGAAGAGGAACACTAGCCTCGGTTCCTGACATGGTTCCGTGGACCTGGGCATCAGCATTGGGCTCAGGTGCCCGCGGCGAGGCCCGAGGGCTCACGGCCTGGCTGCTTCTGCCGTAGGCACTGCAGCGGCGGCAGGAGAGTGAGGCGGCGGCCCTGCGCTTGGTGCAGAAGCTGCAGGAGGAGCGGCGGCTGCTGCAGGAGCAGCTGGGCAGCATGCAGGGTGCCCTGGCTCAGCTGGAGGCCGAGAAGCGGGAGGTGGAGCGGTCAGCCCTGCGCCTGGAGAAAGACCGGGTGGCCCTCAGAAGAACACTGGACAAGGTGGGCTCCTTCTCTCACTTCCTGGGGCGGAGTGTGTGTGTGAGTGTGTGAGAGTGTGAGTGTGTGTGTCTGAGTGTGTGTGTGAGTGTTTGAGTGTGAGTGTGTGTGTCAGTGTGTGTGTGTGTATGTGTGAGTGTGTGTGTGAGTGTGTGTGTCTGTGTGTGAGTGTGTGTGAGTGTGTGTGTGTGTGTGTGTGTGTGTGTGTGTGTGTGCACGGGGGCAGGTTCTAGCCAGGGCCGTCCCACACTGCTTGTCCCTGGGTTTCGGGGGCGGTGGAGTGACCTACCCAGTCCTGCTGCCTCTAACCCAGCAGCCCTCGCGGAGCCCGGCCCGCTCCTGGGAATCCCCTCCTTCCCTGGGCACCGGGCACCGCTCCCCTCCTCACCCCCTGCCCGCCGTCCCCGGGCATCCGCCGTGCTCCCCACGCAGGTGGAGCGGGAGAAACTCCGGAGCCACGAGGACACCATGCGGCTGAGTGCCGAGAAAGGCCGCCTGGACCGCACGCTCACCGGGGCCGAGCTGGAGCTGGCCGAGGCCCAGAGGCAGATCCAGCTGCTGGAGGTCTGGCCCTGCCCACCCAGCCCGAACCCCCCTCTAGCCCGCACCCCACTGCCAGGCAGGCCTGGAAGATGCCGATGGTTCATCCAGATCAGGGCCCTCGGTGCCCGGCAACCCCGTGAGCCCAGGTCCCAGAGGGCGAGGAAAGGCCTGTGTGTGCATGCGTGCTGGGGATGTGTGGCATGGTGGTACCAGGACGTGACCTTTCAGAGGAGAGAGATTTAGGTGGCCTAGACTTCATGTATCTAGATGTGTATTAGAATATGGTTTCAGGGAGGGTAGATAGCATAATGGTTATGCAAAGAGACTGTCATGCCTGAGGCTCCAAAATCCCAGGTTCAACCTCCCACACCACCATAAGCCAGAGCTAAGCAGTGCTTTGGTTAAAAAAGAAAAAAGAAAAAAGAAAAGAAAATACTGATTTAAAAGAATTTTTTTAATAAGTATTTTCCCATTTGTTGCCCTTGTTGTTTTTCATTGTTGTTGTAGTTATTGTTGTTATTGATGTCATCGTTGTTAGATTGGACAGAGAGAAATGGAGAGAGGAGGGGAAGACAGAGAGGGGGAGAGAAAGACAGACACCTGCAGACCTGCTTCACCGCTTGTGAAGCGACTCCCCTGCAGGTGGGGAGCCAGGGGCTCGAACTGGGATCCTTATGCCGGTCCCTGAGCTTTGCACTGCCGCCCGACTTTCAGAATATTGTATTTCTGTAGTCATCCACTTCGGCTAAGTTAACACAGGCTAAGTATTTACATACTTGCTTTTGTGTTTGTGTGGATGTGGGTTTGTCACTTTGTTTTGTTTGTTTGTTTGTAATATTTATTAAGTGGTCCAGGAGGTGACACAGTGGATAAGGTACTGGACACTCAAGCTTGAGGTCCCGAGTTTGATCCCTGGCAGCACATGTACCAGAGTGACGTCTGGTTCTTTCTCTCCTTCTGTCTTTCTCATTAAAAAAAAAATTTTAATAAGGGAGTCAGGCGGTAGCGCAGCGGGTTAGGCACACGTGGCACAAAGCACAAGGACCGGTGTAAGGATCCCTGTTCAAGCCCCCAGCTCCCCACCTGCAGGGGAGTCGCTTCCCAGGCGGTGAAGCAGGTCTGCAGGTGTCTGTCTTTCTCTCCCCCTCTCTGTCTTCCCCTCCTCTCTCCATTTCTCTCTGTCCTATCCAACAATGACATCAACAACAACAGCAATAATTACAACAATAATAAAAACAACAAGGGCAACAAAAAGAAAATATTTTTAAAGTGTTATAAATAAATAAAAATAAAATAAAATATTTATTAACAGGATTGTAAGAAAATAAGGGTTCAGGAGGTGGCACAGTGGATAAAGCATCGGACTCTCAAGCATGAGGTCCCAAGTTTAATCCCAGGTAGCCCATGTACCAGAGTGATGTCTGGCTCTTCCTCTTCCTATCTTTTTCATTAATTAATAAAATATATTTTTTAAAAGATAATGGGTATAATTTCCCTTATTTTTTTAAACTTTATTTTGTATGATGGGATAGAGAGAAATTTAGAGGGAAGAGGGAGAGAGAGAGAGACATCAGCAGACCTGCTTCACCGGTTAGGAAGCTTTCCCCCTGGAAGTTGGGTGGTAGCGCAGCGGGTTAAGCGCAGGTGGCACAAAGCGCAAGGACCGGCGTAAGGATCCCAGTTTGAGGCCCCGGCTCCCCACCTGCAGGGGAGTTGCTTCACAGGCGGTGAAGCAGGTCTGCAGGGGTCTGTCTTTCTCTCCCCCTCTCTGTCTTCCCCTCCTCTCTCCATTTCTCTCTGTCCTACCCAACAATGATGACATCAATAATAATAATAATAACAATAACTACAGTAAAAAACAAGAAGGGCAACAAAAGGGAATAAATAAATAAATATTTTTATTTAAAAAAGGAAGCTTTCCGCCTGAAAGTAGGGTAGTTTTTTTTTTTTTTTTTTTCATGCCTGCACCTGCATCCACCGCTCCTGGAGGCCATTCCCCCCCCCCTTTTGTTGCTCTTGTTGTAGCTTCATTGTGGTTATTATTATTGCCCTTGTTGACGCAATTCGTTGTTGGATAGGACAGAGAGAAATGGAGAGAGGAGGGGAAGACATAGAAGACATAGAAGGGGAGAGAAAGACAGACACCTGCAGACCTGCTTCACCGCCTGTGAAGCGACTCCCCTGCAGGTGGGGAGCCGGGGGCTCAAACCGGGATCCTTACACCGGTCCCTGCGCTTTGTGTCACATGCGCTTAACCCACTGCGCCACCGCCCGACCCCCGGTAGTTTTGTTTTTTTTTTAAGATTTTATTTATTCATCACTCTGGTACATGTGCGCCAGGGATCAAACTTGGGACCTCCTGTTTGAGTGCCCAACGCCTTATCCATTGTGCCATCTCCCGGACCACAGTAGGGTACTTTTAATTTATTATTATTATTATTAGGACAGAGAGAAATTGAGAGAATATGGGTAGATAGAGAGAGGGGCCAGGTGGTGGCGCACCTGGCTGAGCGCACATGTTACAATGCGCAAGGTTCCAGGTTCAAACCCCTGGCTCCCACCTGCAGGGGGAAAGCTTCACACCTGTTGACGCAATGCTGCAGGTGTCTCTCTTCCTCTCTCCCTCTCTATGTCCCTTTCCTTCTGAGTTTCTCTCTGTCTCTATCCAATAAATATAATAATACAAAGGTTTTTTTAAAAAAAAAAGAAAGGGAGAGAAAGACCCCATAGACCTACTTTGCCGCTTGTGAAGTGTCCCCGTGCAGAGGCCTGAACCCAGGTCTTGAGCACTGTAATGTGTGCATTTGACCAGGTGCACCACCTGGCCCCTATTTTATTTTTCATTTGAGAGACGGAGAGATACAGACAGACAGAAAGGCACAGAAAGACCAGAGCACTGCTCAGCTCGGGCTGATGGTGGTGCTTGGGACCTCAGAGCCTCAGGCGTGAGACTTCTTTTTGCAGAACCACTGTGCGGTCT
The DNA here is from genome assembly GCF_950295315.1 of Erinaceus europaeus. Lineage (NCBI taxonomy): Eukaryota > Metazoa > Chordata > Mammalia > Eulipotyphla > Erinaceidae > Erinaceus > Erinaceus europaeus. Next base: position 115,750,935 of record NC_080172.1, read on the forward strand.
CCCTGAGACGGGAGTCATAAGCTGCCCTGGTCCAGGATGTGCAGGCCAGGAGGGCCAGGGGTGTAGGAAGCGAGGAGCTCTCCTGCATGCCCCCTGCATTGGCTCTGCCCCTGCCCTGGGGAGAACCTCAGATCCCTGCCCGGGGAGGAAGGAGCCTGACGGCCCCTCTCACGCGTAGGCCCAGGTGGTGGAGCTGGAGCAGAGCCACAGCTCAGCCCAGCCGGAGGTGGAGTTTCCGCGCAGTGCCCAGGTGCAGACGGAGCACACCGTGGAAGCTCAGGAGCGGGCCCAGCGGCAGCGGGTTCGAGGGCTGGAGGAGCAGGTATGTAGGCCAGACTGTGCTTCTCTCCTCACCCGGGGGGTGGAGGGTTGAGGAAACACAATACGTCCCCTCAGGGAGCTGGGATCGGGTGGGAGTGTGGGTTTGGCACCGGGACGGGAGGTGGCACACCTGGTTAAGTGCACATATTACCAAGCCCGAGGACCTGGGTTCGAGTCCCCGCTTCCTGCCTGCAGGGCTCAGCTTCATGAGCGCTGAAGGGCATTTGCAGGTATCTCCCTCTCTCTCTCTCTCTCTCTTTTTGCCTCCAGGGTTGTCGCTGGGGCTTGGTGCCTGCATTACAAATCCACTGCTCCTGACAGCCATCTTTTTTCCATTGTCGTTGGATAGGACAGAGAGAAATGGAGAGAGGAGGGGATGACAGAGAGGGGGAGAGAAAGACAGACACCTGCAGACCTGCTTCACCGCCTGTGAAGCGACTCCCCTGCAGGTGGGGAGCCGGGGGCTTGAACCAGGATCTTTGCGTGTGGGTCCTTGCACTTCATACTATGTGCATTTAACCTGGTGTGCCCCCTCCTTTTAAAAAATATTTTTGTTGTTGGATAGAGGCAGAAATTGAGAGGGGCGGAGGAGATAGAGAGACGCCTGCAGCCCTGCTTTTCCTGTGAAGCTTCCTCCCTGCAGGTGGGGTCCAGGGGCTTGAACCTGGGTCCTTGCACAGTGTGATGTGAGTGCTTAACCAGGTGCGCGACCACCTGGCCCTCTCCTTATTGCCTCTTCCTTTCTCAATCTCTCTCTGTCCTGTCTAATTAAAGAAAAAAAATAGGAAAAAAAGGGAAAATGGCCACCAGGGGTGGTAGTTCTGTAGAGCCAGCCAGCACTGAGCCTCAGCAGTAACCCTGGTGGCAATTAAAAACAAAGGGGGAGTCGGGCAGTGGCACAGCGGGTTAAGAGCACGTGGCGCAAAGCACGACTGACCAGCGTAAGGATCCCAGTTCGAGCCCCCAGCTCCCCGCCTACAGGGAGTCGCTTCACAGGCCGTGAAGCAGGTCTGCAGGTGTCTTATTATTTTTTTCTTTCTTTTTTTTGTAGATAGGACAGAGAGAAATGGAGAGAGGAGGGGAAGACAGAGAAGGGGAGAGAAAGACAGACACCTGAAGACCTGCTTCACCGCCTGGGAAGCGACCCCCCTGCAGGTGGGGAGCCGGGGGCTCGAACCGGGATCCTTACGCCAGTCCTTGCACTTCGCGCCACCTGTGCTTAACTCACTGTGCTACCGCCCGACTCCCTACAGGTGTCCATCTTTCTGTCCCCTTCTCTGTCTTCCCCTCCTCTATTTCTCTCTGTCCTATCCAACAACGACAACAATAATAACTACAACAACAAAAAAAAAGGGCAACAAAAGGGAAAATAAATAAATATTTTTAAAAAGTGCAAGGGGAGAGGGCTGGCTAGGAACTCTTGGCTATAAGCCCTCAGTGACTTTCTTACCTGACATGGCCTTGGGGTTCCAGGTGGGCATGGACCACGGCAGTCCCTCTCCCTGGCCTGCTCCCAGATGATCCCAAGACCCCAGAGGAGAGAGGGGGTGACCCTCATTGGACCAGCTCAGATGCTTGACCCCGTCCTGAGCACTGCCCCCCCCCCCCAGTCTTTAGGGCCGGCTGCTGTAACTGGTCAGGGCCACGAGGGGAAGGTAGCCCCTGGGGCATTCTGGGCCGGCTGTGGACATCTGCTTCCCGCATGGACACTGATGGAAGAAGTCCCCTGGCTCTTTTTTTTTTTTGAGAGAAACAGAAACACAGAATCAGAGGCAGATACCAGAGCTCTCCTCAGTTGTGGCTTATGGTAGTGCTGGGAATTGAACCTGCAGCCTCAGAGCCACAGGCATGCAAGTCTTTTTGCGTAACCACTGTGCTGCCTCCTCAATCGCTATCGAACAGGCCATGGCCGGTGCGCCGCTATGTTCCATCGATGGGGAGCCAGACACGACCAGCTACATACAGACAGACTATGACCCACATAGTCAACGACTGCCACCTCTCCAGATTCAAAGGAGGTCTCGAAACTTTACATCAGGCTCAACCTGACACTGTTGACTGGCTACGGAAGAAGGGCAAACGCTAGAAGAAGAACTGTGCTGCCTCCCCCAGCCCCCAGCTGACCCTGGAGGCTCCCTTTTCTCTGCAGTTGGGCCGCGGCCTGGCCGGCCAGGCTGACCCCACTGTCTCTTTGTCCTGCAGGTGTCCACGCTGAAGGGTCAGTTGCAGCAGGAGTTTCGAAGGAGCTCGGCACCCCTCTCCCACACTGCTGTCTCCCCCGAGAAGTGAGCCCCCTTTCCAGCACATGTCTCAGATTGAACCCACCCCCCGCCTCCCCCGTGGTCAGGACAGGAGAGGGGCCTGAGTCTAGCACAATCTTCCCAGAGCCAGAGCCTGTGGGACCCCCTAGAGTATGTTGGGGACAAGGGGCTTCTGCACCACACCCCACCCAGCTACTACCCACATCTGTGAACCCCCTCCCCACCCTCCACCCCTGGGGAATTAGCACTGCAGGCTGCACGAGTCCTCCCTGAGTATGACTGAGGGAAGCCTGGAGTCTAGGCGCTGGTGACCCCCTGGACAACAGGCCCGTGTGACAGAGGAGGGGGTGTCTCAGGCCCTGGTCCCCGCTCTGTCTTCGCAACGGGCCCGTGTGACAGAGGAGGGGGTGTCTCAGGCCCTGGTCCCCGCTCTGTCTTCGCAGTGGCAGACTCTCCACCAGAGATCAGTGTTTGTCAAGACATTCCTTAGAGTTCCTGTATTTTTGTACCTTTTTACAAAGTTCACTGTTGAGAACCGTTTTGTTTTCTTGTAACAAGAAGATTCCATTTTTCTAAAGGCTGCTTGTGGGGTGTGTGTACCGGTAATGCCTCTCTGCCACTCGGGAGGTGGGAAAGGCTGCTTGTGGGGTGTGTGTACCGGTAATGCCTCTCTGCCACTCGGGAGGTGGGAAAGGCTGCTTGTGGGGTGTGTGTACCGGTAATGCCTCTCTGCCACTCGGGAGGTGGGAAAGGCTGCTTGTGGGGTGTGTGTACCGGTAATGCCTCTCTGCCACTCGGGAGGTGGGAAAGGCTGCTTGTGGGGTGTGTGTACCGGTAATGCCTCTCTCCCACTCGGGAGGTGGGAAAGGCTGCTTGTGGGGTGTGTGTACCGGTAATGCCTCTCTCCCACTCGGGAGGTGGGAAAGGCTGCTTGTGGGGTGTGTGTACTGGTAATGCCTCTCTCCCACTCGGGAGGTGGGAAGGGACACAGGTGGGGCCTGGGGAGGCTTTAGAAAGGCCAGTGTTGGAGGGTAAGGGGTGTGTGTGTGTGTGTGTGTGGTGGGGGGCTTCATCGTGGTAGAGCACAGGACTTGCATATGCAGAGTCCTGAGTTTGGTCCCCCAGAAGCGATTGTCAGAGTGCTGCTCTGGCTTTCTGTTTTCTTTCCCTCCCTCCCTCCTTCCCTCCCTCCCTCCCTTCCTTCCTTCCTTCCTTCCTTCCTTCCTTGCTTATTTCTTTGCCTCCAGGGTTCTCTCTGGGGCTCGGTGCCGGCACTAGGAATCCACTGCTCCTGGCGGCCATCTCTTCCATTTTATTGGACAGGACTAAGAGAAATTGAGAGAGGAGGGGGAGATAGACAGGGAGAGAGACAGACACACTTGCAGGCCTGCTTCCCTGGTTAAGTGCACATATTACCAAGCCTGAGGACCTGGGTTCGAGTCCCCGCTTCCTGCCTGCAGGGCTCAGCTTCATGAGCGCTGAAGGGCATTTGCAGGTATCTCCCTCTCTCTCTCTCTCTCTCTTTTTGCCTCCAGGGTTGTCGCTGGGGCTTGGTGCCTGCATTACAAATCCACTGCCATCTTTTTTCCATTGTCGTTGGATAGGACAGAGAGAAATGGAGAGTGGAGGGGATGACAGAGAGGGGGAGAGAAAGACAGACACTTGCAGACCTGCTTCACCGCCTGTGAAGCGACTCCCCTGCAGGTGGGGAGCCAGGGGCTTGAACCAGGATCTTTGCTATCTTGTGAAGCGACCTCCAGTGCAGGTGGGGAGTGGGGGCTTAAACTGGGAACCTCAAGCCTGGTACTATGTGTACTTAACCCAGTGCGCCACCGCCCGGCCTCCACACCTTCTCTCTAATACAGGGAACGCGTGGGGAATAGCCATCATGGCCCATCTTTCTGGACAGGTCAGCGTTGAGACGAGGGGGCAAGCAGTGAGGGTGGGCACTGTAGAGACAGGACAGGGGTGACCCGAACATTCCCTTCTCCCTGAGAGGACAGATGATGTTGCCCCCCGCCTCCATCTGTATGCGCCCCACTGAAAGAGGTGAGTCAGAATCTTTTGTAAAAACTTGTTTTTAATTTTTATATAAAATCAAGTTGGCCTGCACCCAGAGGACTGTGGGGCATCCAAGTAGACCAGCTGGGGTGAGAGACATCGGTTACCTGAGGCGGGGCGGCGCACAGGGAGGGAATTGGGGATCCCTTCACAAAGGGACTGGAAAGCACTTCAGGGGCCCAGGTCCCACCGAGAAGCATGCTCCGGACCCCACCCGGGGGCAAGACTGGGCGTTAGCGAGCCCCCACCGTGCCCCAGGGCAGCCACAGCTGGAGGGGGAAGGGGCTGAGGCACCCCTCAGGGGCCATAGTCCACTACCTTCTGACGGAATACAAGGAGCATGGAGCTAGAGGAGAAAGCACCAGGTCAGGCAGGGACAGAGGGCCCGGATCCAGGCTGCCGGCTCCGGCCGGCACTAGCAGCCTCCGCAGCTCCTGGCACAGGAAGCTGCCACCGACTGGCACAGGCCACTGCTGGCCATCACACCACATTTGGAGAACTTGTCCCGGCAGAGGTCAGCTGTGGGGGGGTTGGCGAGGTTAGGGGTGAGCGGGGCTGGACGGTGGGCACTTCTCCCCTCGCCCCTTCCGTCCCGAGGTAGAAGCAGCTAGAAGGGAGCCCGGCAGCCCTGGCATGGGTCTGGCACCAAACACACTTAGCAGAGTCAGACCCAGGGGAGCGGGGCGGCGACACTCCCTACCTCGCAGGAGCTCCTCGTGGGCGCAGACGGTGCGCACACAGATCTCCTTGTTGACCACATACACTCGGCGGAGGCTGGGGGGCGCGGGGGGCGGGGGGACAGGGCCATCAAGAGTCGTCAGGGGCCCCCGGAGCCCCAGGCAGAGCTCAGCCAGAGTGCGGTCCACACTGGTGGGGCACGGGCTCTGTCCCCGCTCTCCCGCCCCGTCTGCGGGCTGGAGCTGTCCTCCCCCCAGGACCCCCACACACACCTGTAGAAACAGATCTGGTTGAGGCACTGTTTGCAGGGCTTGTGTATGGAGTAGAGCCGGGTGCACGGGTACTGCTCGTCGCGGCAGTCTGGGCGACAGGCAGAGTCAGACATGGGGTGCAGCAGCTGGGGCTCAGAACTGGGGGGCAGCCCCTGGCCTCTCCCCACACCCCCCTGCCCCGCTCTCAGCGAGGCTTCAGCAGCTTGAACTCTTAAGCGCCCGTGTGCACACACCCCACCCTCAGCCATGTGCGCAGCGTCACTGAACTTCCCCTTTACACATATTTACCAGGGGCCGGGCGGTGGCGCAGCGGGTTAAGCGCGCGCGCGCAAAGCGCAAGGACCGGCCTAAGAACCCGGTTCGAGCCCCCAGCTCCCCCACCTGCAGGGGAGTCGCTTCACAGGCGGTGAAGCAGGTCTGCAGGTGTCTGTCTTTCTCTCCCCCTCTCTGTCTTCCCCTCCTCTCTCCATGTCTCTCTGTCCTAGCCAACAACAACGACATCAGTAACAACAATAATAACTACAACAATAAAACAAGGGCAACAAAAGGGAATAAATAAATAAAAGCATATTTACATGTTTAATTTGACAGAACGGAGAGAAATTGAAAGGAAATGGAAAGAGCTGCCCTTGCAGCCTTGCTTCACCATTCATTTTCTTTTCTCCCTCCCTTCCTTCCTTCCTTCTTCCTTCCTTCCTTCCTTCCTTCCTTCCTTTCTTCCTTTCTTTCCCCGCACCCTGCTCAGCTCATGCTTATGCTGCAGGGGACTGAATTTGGGACTTAAGAGCCTCAGGCATGAGTGTCTCTTGAGATAAGCATTATGCTGTCTACGCTGCCCGCTTCACCATTCTTGAAGCTTTGGGGGAAATAGCATAGTGGTTACGCAAAGAGAGTCTCCTGCCTGAAGCTCCAGGGTCCCGGGTTCAATCCCCTGCACCACCATAAGCCAGAACTGAGCAGGGTGCGGGTAAAAATAAAATAAATCCATCAAATAAGAGAGAAATAAAGTGATAAAGGTGCCAGGTGGTGGCTCACCTCATTGAGCGCACGTTACAATGCACAAGAACCTGGGTTCGAACTCTGAATCACACCTGTGGGGGGAAGCTTTGCAAGTGGTGAAGCAGGGCTGCAGGTGTCTCTCTGTCTCCGTTTCTATCTACCCCTTCCCTTTTGATTTCTGGCTGTCTCTATCCAATAAATAAAGATTCAGAGAGAGAGAAACAAAGTGATGAAGGTTTATAAAAAAAATACTTGTGGGGAGTCGGGCGGTAGCAGAGCAGGTTAAGCACACCTGGCACAAAGCGCAAGGGCTGGTGTAAGGATCCTGGTTCGAGCCCCCGGATCCCCACCTGCAGGGGAGTCGCTTCACAGGTGGAGAAGCAGGTCTGCAGGTGTCTGTCTGTCTCTCGCCCTCTCTGTCTTCCCCTCCTCTCTCCATTTCTCTCTGTCCTATCCAACAATGATATCAATAACAACAACTACTACAACAATAAAAGAAGGGCAACAAGAGGGAAAATAAATATTACATATATATGTGTGTGTATATATATATATAATACTCGTGTAGAGCTGAGGTCCTACACACGTGCAGTTTAAGCCCTCCTAGCTGCTCCCCCTCCCCTTCACTGAGACAGGAAGGGAGGGAGGTCATGGCATGGGGGCTTCCCTTGGTGTCAGCAGCTTCTGTGGTGCTGCCCTGCACATCTGGGCTATGGACACAGGAGGAAGTGTGACCTACGTGGTAGGCGCTCTTCCCAAGCCTGCCGGCTAATTTTATCAGCATGTTATTTGCATGTTTTGAAACATGCAAATTTAGACACAAGTGGTCGCCAGAGGGGGTGTGGGGTAGGAGAAACGGACTTGCAGACGAGTGTACCAGTCCAGTAATACTCTGGTATTCTCTCTCTTAAATGTCTTATTTACTTTTATTATTTGTATTTTTTAATTTCTATTACTGAATAGAGACAAATTGAGAGATATGGGGGAGCTAGAGAGGGTGAGAGACAGAGAGATACCTGCAGCCCTGCTTCACTCGTGAAGCTTTCCCCCTGCAGGTGGGGAGCAGGGACTTGAACCTGGGTCTTTGTGCCCTGTAATGTGTGCGCTTAACCAGGTCTGCCACTGCCTGTCCCCAATTTACTTTTATTCTTAATGAGAAAGATACAAAGATATAGATAGGTAGGTAAATACCAGAGCACTCAACTCTGACTGGAATTGAACTTGGGACCTCAGATCCTCAGGCAGGCATGAGAGTCTTTTGCATAACCATTACATTATCTCTCCACCCCCCCCCTCAATAAATAAAATAAACCTTTAAAAACTAACCAAGAGGGGCTGGGTGCTGGCGCACCTGGTTGAATACACGTTACCATATGCAAGGACCTAGGTGCAAGCCCTGGGTCCCTGCCTTCAAGGGGGAAACTTCACTTCGAGTGAGGCAGGGCTGCTGGTGTCTCTCTGTCTCTCTCCCTCTCTAGTGCCCCTTCCCCTCTCAATTTCTCTTGGTCCTGTTAAAAACACCAAAGTCATGAAAATTGGCTCCAATATTAAAAAAATAATAACCACAAGTAAAATGAGGTGTACTGTATCAAAGCAAAGGAGTGTGGGGAAAAGACGGGGGAGGCAGAAGAGGACTGTGGGGTCTTGGTGCGCAATGCAGTAACTGCACTATAAAACCTTTAACCCCCCAGGGGGTCGGGCGGTGGCGCAGCGGGTTAAGCACAAGTGGCACAAAGCGCAGGGACCGGCGTGAGGATCCCGGTTCGAGCCCCCGGCTTCCCATTTACAGGGGAGTCGCTTCACAGGAGGTGAAGCAGGTCTGCAGGTGTCTGTCTTTCTCCTCTCTTGTCTTCCCCTCCTCTCTCCATTTCTTTCTGTCCTATCCAACAATGACGACATCAATAACAACAACAGTAATAACTACAACAATAAAACAAGGATAACAAAAGGGAATAAATATTTTTTAAAAATCCTTTAAGTCCCTCAATAAAAAGGAGAAAAGCCAGAAAAATGATCACACGCACAGTGTCTCAGAAATCCATGCCAAGCTCACGGGCAGAGGCACACGCTGACACGTATGAAGTCACCAGGGCAAGTAGAAGCTGCAGGTTGACCTAGCATCCGACCAGCTTCCCGCCTCCTCCTCGGCCCCCTGCCTGAGCCACCACCCAGTCCCACTGGCTCGAGGGGGGTGTCCCACCCCCCTGCAGACATCTTGCAGATGCCTCCCCATCCCCACCCCCCCAGCATCTGGGAGGAGAGTTACCCTCCAGAGATTGTGGCCAACTCGGCCTCCAGCCAGGCCGCGGGTACAGGGAAGCCTGCCAAGGCTGCGTGGGTCGCCTGGAATTGCCAGCCCAGGGCCGGGCTACCCACCCCTAGCAGAGCAGGGGGCCTGGCTCTGTTTACTCGGGAAACTTACCAAGAGGTCCAGGCTCCGTGGGCTCCGTCTCTGAAATTCCCGGTACTGGTGTGGGAGCAGACAGGCAGGCAAAAGTCAGTGAGAGGGTCCATTCAGGGCCCTGTGTGTCTTTATTGATTTATTTGGGGGGGGCAGCCCTCCCAGTCCTGACACTGCAGACCACTCCCCCAGGGCTGACAGAATTTGGTGCCTACCTGGCGTGAGGACTGAGAAGACTTCCTGTTGGACTTCCTGCTGGGACTGGAATTGGGACTGCTCCTCAGAGGGCCTGAGAGTGGAATCTGCCACAGGAGAGAATAAGGGGGGGCCTGGCCCCTCCCTCTCAGGGCTCTGGGGCTCCCCACCCAACTGCCCACCCACCCCATCACCTGGATAATCGTAGTACTCGGAGCTGTCTGCAAACAAAAAAGAATGTGGACTCGGTGGGGAGGGGGGTCAGGGTAACCCCCGGCTCTGGAGCCCCATGCACATCTGGGGAGCCAGCCAGGCTGGGTGTGGCAGGGCTGGGGGACACGTGGGGGCGGGCGAGGGCCTCACCTATCTGGTCGCCGTAGTGGGGGTACTGGATGTGGTCCGGGAAGGGAGGCAGCGGGTCCAGGTCATACTGGCCCTGAGCCAGCAGGCCTGCTGAGGAGAGGCGATGAATGAGGGGGTAGCCTGCTGGGAAGGACGACGGAGGCCTCCTCCATCCACTTGGGTGCAAAGCACAAGGACCTGCTTAAGGATCCTGGTTCGAGCCCCCTGTTCCCCACCTGCAGGGGGCACTTCATGAATGGTAAAGCGAGTCTTTCTCTTTCCCTCTCGACCTGCCCCTCCCCTCTCAGTTTCTCTCTGTCCTTTTCAATAAAAATTGAAAGAAAGGAAAAAAGAGGGAGGCATGGGAGGCAGTGGATTTGTAGTGCTGGCTCTGAGCCCTGGTGGCAAAAGAGAGGGAGACGCGACAACTATTATTGATCTTTTTTTTTTTTTAAGATTTTCTTTTAATATTTATTCCCTTTTGTTGTCCTTGTTGTTTTATTGTTGTTGTTATTGATGTCGTCGTTGTTGGATAGGACAGAGAGAAATGGAGAGAGGAGGGGAAGACAGAGAGGGGGAGAGAAAGACAGACACCTGCAGACCTGCTTCACCGCCTGTGAAGCGACTCCCCTGCAGGTGGGGAGCCGGGGGCTCGAACCAGGATCCTTAAGCCGGTCCTTGTGCTTTGCGCCACCTGCGCTTAACCCCCTGTGCTACTGCCTAACTCCTGCTATTATTGATCTTGTGTGTACTGTTCCACTGTTCCCAGTGACCATTTCCCTCCCCATTCTCTTTCTTTTAAAAAAATTATATTTATTTATTTAGACCAGAACACTGCCCAGCTCTAGCTTATGGTGGTGCTGGGAATTGAACCTGGGACCTTTGCTGGTGCTTTGGGCATGAAAGGTTTTTTGCATAACCATTATGCTATCTCACCAGCCTTTCTTCTTCTTCTTTTTTTTTTTGAAAAATATTTTTATATTTTTTATTTACTTATTCCCTTTTGTGGCCCTTGTTGTTTTATTGTTGTAGTTATTATTGTAGTTATTGATGTCGTTGTTGGATAGGACAGAGGGAAATGGAGAGAGGAGGGGAAGACAGAGAGGGGGAGAGAAAGACAGACACCTGCAGACCTGCTTCACCACCTGGGAAGCGACTCCCCTGCAGGTGGGGAACCGGGGGCTCCAACCAGGATCCTTACGCCGGTCCTTGTGCTTTGCGCCACCTGCACTTAACCCACTGAGCTACCGTCCGACTCCCTTTTTCTCCTTTTTTTATAAAGGGTCAGAGACAGAAATGGAGAGGGAGATAGGCGGAGAGGAGAGACACCTCCAACACTGCTGTGTCACTTGTGAAGGTGGCCAGGCAGGGGCTGGGGGTTCGAGCACAGAGGCCTGTACATCTTACAGCGAGAGCCTTAAGCACACTGGACTCAGGCTCCCCCCTTGATCACACAGGCCCTGACCTGCCCAGGTCCATGCCACCTTGCTGACCTGACCCTGCCCTTCCCCATGGGCTCCTGGCAGTTCCCAGAACTCAGCATGCTCCTACCCACCCCAGGGCCTTTGCACTGGACCCTCCCTGGGTCTATGGTACTTGGTCAGCTGAAAGTGGCCCTCCTGTTTACTGCCATCTGAGCATCTGGTCTTCTTGGTAACACTGACCACCCCTATCCCCCACCTTCCTTAGATGGGCAACGCTATGAGGGCAGGGTTCTCCGGCGTCTGGCACGTGGTAGGAGCTTACAAATCTCTGTTAAATAAGTGGATGCCAGGTCTGGCAGGGCCTTTGTCACCCTACTGAGAGCTTTTCATCTGCCTGAGAGGGACCTTTCCAAGGTCAAGGATGGCTGGGTCCTCCTATAAAGGGTCTAGAGCCCCTGCCACAGGTACGGCCCACCCTGTGTTCCAGTAGCCAGGAAGGCCAGCAAGTAGGGAGACAAGCATGACGCCACTGTGGGTGTGTGCCCACGCTCCTGCCCAAGGCTGAGAGGGCCAGGGGTAGCTCGGAGGGGCTCAGCTCTTGTGAGGGGCTGGCCAGTCCTGTCTGAACCCTCAAGGCAGGAGGCCCTGGGAGCCCAGAAGCTGACGTCCGCAAGACAGATCCACTGGCAGCTCTTTCTCCACAAGCCCCATCCTCACTCCACTCACCTAAAGGGGTGGGTGCTCCACCACCACCCTGCCTCAGGAGCCACTTACCAGGGAGGAACAGCAGGAAGATGTAGGCAGCTCTCATGGCCACAGAGAAGCAGGCTGTGCAGGTGTCAGACGACAGCTGGGCAGGGAGGGGGAAACAAGCTGCCCATTTCCCTGGGGACACGTAGGACCCCCCCACGCCTGACCCCATTCAGCCTAGAGAAGGAGGCGCTTAGATGCCAGGTATCTGAGGTCTGGGAGGGACAGCTGTCCCTGGTGCCGGCCTCACCCCAAGTGGACAAGGCCTCCAGCCTGGCTCCAGGACCGACCTTGACAAATGAGGCGATCTCACCATGCCCTAAGGTGACATATTTAATCCCCCATAAGCACTGATTCAGACTCTATTTATTTAATAATTTTTGCTACGGCTTGGTGCCAGCTAGCACTACAAATCTACCAAGCCTGGTGACCTTTTTTTTTTTTTTTTTATCCTTTCCATGTTATTCGATAAGACAGAGAGAAATTGACGGGGGGAGGGGGAATTGGGAGGGAGAGAGAAAGATAAGACACCTGCAGATCCACCCACTTCACCGCTTGTGAAGCGTCCCTGCTGCAGGTGGGGAGTGAGGACTCAAACCCGGGTCCTTCACACAGTACTATGTGCGCTTAACAGGGTGCGCCACCTCCAACTTTTTTTTTTTTCTTCTTACCAGAGCCCTGCTCAGCTCTGGTTTATGGTAGTGCTGGGAATTGAACCTGGGTCCTTGGATCCCCAGGCATGAAAGCCTTTTTTTTTTTTTTTTAAATCTTTACTTATTTGATAGAGACAGCCAGAAATTGAGAGAGAGAAGGGGGTGATAGGAAGAGACAAGACACCTGCAGCCCTGCTTCACCACTCATGAAGCTTTCCCCCTGCAGGTGGGGACCGGGGGTTCGAACCTGGGTCCTTGTGCATTGTAACGTGTGCGCTCAACCGGATGTGCTACAGCCTGGCCCCTTAAAGCCTTTTTGCATTAATCATTACACTGTCTCCCCAGCCTTGATTCGGATCTCTTGCCCACGCCTCTGATGCAGCACCTTCCCAGGGCCTAACGCGTATGACCGTGGGCCTGTCTGACCCCAGTCTCTTCTTTAAAACGCCAGTCCCGCCCTGCCCACATCAGAGCCCAGACCCGGCCGCCAAGCCCCCAATCTGCTCCCAATTAGCCGCGGAGCCCCGAGCTTCTAGCTCAGCGGGAAACCACATGTTCACGGGCCCACATGAGACTTCAGGGCAGCCATGCCTGGGCAGTGCTCCCAGGCTCCAGAAGATTCTTTTCCTGCCAGGCCTCCAGGCCTCCCCAAACCCGGCTGTCTGCACGAAGACTCACGAGACTGAGGTCTATTTGTGTGTGCAGTGGCAGGAAGCACTTAGGGTGGAGTCTAGGCAGGGCTGCTCTGGAACCTTCAAGGACAGCGCCATGCAAGGGGGCCGTGATGTCACGCAGTCCGGGCGGGGGGCTGAGCCCCCCTGACATTGCATGACAAGCATTGTTAATGGCACGTACTTCTTTTGTTTGGGAATAAGCACTGTCCGCAGCTTTCAGCAGGTTCTTGAAGCTGGAGTCCAGACCTCCAGCCTTTTGGCCACACAGTAGACTTGGCAGGGTCTGTGGTCCCCCACCTCCACCCAGCTGAGTGTGTGTGGAGCAGAGTGGCCTCCAGACAGCCTTCTGCTGGGAGACAGTCCAGCGTCCAGGAGGGCCCCCTCTCAGCCCTAACAGAGACTCATTTTTAGGAGGGGCTCGGGCAAATGAGGTGAGGGGGATGGAACCTGGGGCCTCAGTCATGCAAGTCCTGCTCTAACAGCTGAGCTATCTCTCCAGCCAGGAAATTCCTCCAGACATCTAGCTGGAAATCCATCTTGGACTGATCTCCCTTTGAGGAATCTAGAAAGGGGCAGAAATATGGGCCTCAGGGCCCCGGGGTATGGTGCAGCAGGTCGAGTGTCAAGAGGTCTGAAGTTTGGTCCCTGGCATCACATGTGCCAGAGTGATGCTCTGGCTCCCTCTCTCCTCCTCTTTCTTCCACGGAAGTAAAATGTCTCAAAAAGAGGGAGGAGATGAGATAGCATAGCTGCTATGTAAAAATACTTTCATGCCTGAGGCTCCAAAGCTTCCAGGTTCAATCCTAGCACTGCCAGAGCTGAGAAGTGTTTTGGTCTTTATCCCCGTGTCTTTCTCTCTTCACCTATCTCTCTCTCTCTCTCTCTCATTAAAATAAACTATATTTAAAAAACTGATGTAGTTTTGATTTTTTAAAATATTTTCTTTTTGGTGCCTTTTTTTTTTTTTTACTGTTGTAGTTATTATTGTTATTGGTGTCATCATTCTTGGATAGGACAGAGAGAAATGGAGAGAGGAAGGGAAGACAGAGAGGAGGAGAGAAAGATAGATACCTGCAGACCTGCTTCACCGCCTGTGAAGTGACTCCCCTGCAGGTGGGGAGCCGGGGACTCGAACCGGGATCCTTACGCTGGTCCTTGCACTTTGTGCCGCGTGCACTTAACCCACTGCACTACCTCCCAAAAAGCTGATATTTAAAAAAAAAAATTTAAGAGCTATGGGGGGTGCTGGGTGACGGCACACCTGGCTGAGCATACATGTCACGATGTGTAAGAAACCTGGTTTGAGGCTCATCCCCACATGCAGGGGGGAAGCTTTGCAGGTGGTGAAGCAGTGCTACAGGTGTGTCTGTCTCTCTCCATCTCTATTTCCCCTTTCCCCTCCATTTCTGACTGTCTCTATCCAATAAATAAGGATAATAAAAAGTTTTTAAAAAGAGAGATAGGCATTTTTTCCTCAGGAAGCCTCTGTGGCCTGGCCCATCTCCCTCCCTGCCTTCACCTTCCCTGCGGTTGGGCAAGGTGGCACAAGGAGCTGAGGGAGATTGGACTTGTACCCACCCCACCCCCAGAGGCGGCATCTGGCTCCCAGCACGCCCGTTCTGAAGACCCTCTGGCGGCTTCTTGGTGGAGAGACTGAGAGGCTCAAAGTGTTGTTTGTACAGCGCCCCACAAAGCTTCTCTTGCCTCTTTGCTGTGGACAGCAGGCCAGCTAAAACTGCCACCATTTAGGAGACTGGTGACCCCAAGTTAGGACTTGGACAAGTCACGGGAATTTGGAAGGGTGCTGTCCTTAACCCCACCCGGACCTCTCCCGCCTGGGGTCTTATTCCTACAGGAGGTCTGGCACTCCAGCCCAGGTCTATTGGAGGGAGGGGTCCCCAAGACAAGAGGCCAGGCTGTAGAGAAAAGAGGTGGTGGGAGTAACGGATCTCTCCCAAGCACTTCTGCACAAGGTGTTTTGAGGGGGATGTGGGAAGGCCTGGACCTCCCCAGGTAACTAAAAGGCTGCCCCCTCGGTCTTTCCCGCAGCTGTAAGTCCCCCACACCAGCCCCCACACACTCTGAAGGCCTGGGGAGGAGGAGGGCGTGCTTGAAGCTCCCAGCCCCCACGGCCCGGGTCTGAGCTGCAGGAAGAAACCAGATGTTGCAGCTCTGCACAGCTGGGATCAATCAGCCGCAGAAACTCGCCCCAGAGCGCTCTCTCGCAGTCTCTCATCGCTGGGTCTCTCCCGTCTCCGTCTCAGCACTCCCGCCCAGACACCCTCACCCCACCGACCACATTCCAACCTCCAGGGGAGAACAAAAGCCTCCCCCAGCCCCCCAGCCTGATCCGCCCCCCCCAATTCAGCCTCCCCTCTAGCCCAGCTCGCTCCCCTCCTCCAAAGCGACCCCAAACTTTCCCAGTGCCTTCAGACCCCCCCCACACCCCAGGATGGGGGTTCCTGGAAGCCGTCCCAATATGTACCCGAAACCCACCCCGCAGAGCCCCGCACCCCATGGCCTTGGAGGGACACCAAGTCCCCAGCCCTCGACCTGGGTCCCTCCTAGTGTCTCCTAGCTCTGCTAGGCCCGCGCCTACCTGTCCGGGTCACTCGGCGCCCGCTCCAGAGTCTGCCCGCCAGAGCCTCCCCTTTGCCCGAAACGAACACCCCTCCGGGCCCCCTCCGGCAGGCGCCCGCCCTCCAGACTTGGAGGATCTGCTGGGTCCTAACGCAGCCCGGCTGCAACAGAGCCCTGGAGCCTGCGGCCCTCTGCTGGGGCGCCATCACCTGGGCTTAGCACCTTGGAACCGCAGACCCCACCCAGCAGAAGTCCTTGCTCCTTAAGTCTCCGCACCTCTGGCCAGCGGTCCGGGCACCTGGAGGCAGAGAAAGTGGACGTGTATTCCATTTTACAGAGATTGCAACTGAGGCTCAAAGTTGCAAACAAGGTCATTCGTTCAGGCCACTAGGCCAGAAAGCCTTGCTGTCTCCCTGGCTTCTCCCCAGTCGCCAGGACACCCTTCCTGGTTGGTCTTCACTGCTGTCTGTCTGGATGTGACTTCTGGGTCTCCTTGGCCAGCTCTGGGCAGTGGCTGTGCGCCCATCATCAGCCTGCCTTTCAGCACATGAACTTCAGGCTACCAGGCCCGACCCCACAGCTGTGCCCCACACCCATCAGATTTAGCTGATCCAAATACAGATTCAAGACTCTCAGCTCGGGTGGCCTGGGAGGTGGCACAGGGGATAAAGCATTGGACTCTCAGGCACGAGGTCCAGAGTTCAATCCCCAGCAGCACATGTAATGTACTGGTTCTTTCTCTCACTCTCTCTCTCTCCTCCTATCTTTCTCATAAATAAATAAAATCTTTAAAAAAAAAAAGGCTCTTCCATCGGGCCCTCAAATGTGTCCCCATTTGGGGAAGTGGCGTCTTCACATGCCCAGGTCTCCTCTCTGTCCTCAGCCCTGGAGCGTTCTGGCCCCTGGACACACGTCTGTCTTGGAAGCATCTATTTTTGGACCTGGGAGATGGTGGTGGTGGTAATGCACAAGTCTTCGAGGCCTGAAGCTCCTGGGTTCTGTCTCCAGCACCATCATAGGCCAGAGCTGAGCAGGGCACTGGTTTGTCTGTCTCTCATTAAGCATAAATCACAGGAGTCGGGCGGTAGCGCAGCGGGTTAAGCACATGTGGTGCGAAGCGCAAGGATCCCGGTTCGAGCCCCAGGCTCCCCACCTGCAGGGGTGTCACTTCCCAGGCGGTGAAGCAGGTCTGCAGGTGTCTGTCTTTCTCTCCCCCTCTCTGTCTTCCCCTCCTCTCTCCATTTCTCTGTCTTAACAACAATGACATCAATAACAATAATAACTACAACAATAAACAACAACAACAAAGGCAACTAAAGGGAAAATAAATAAATATAAAAAACTAAAAACAGAAATATAATCACCTTTTGGAAAGAAAAAAAAGAACTAGTTTTAGAGGCTGGAAGGTGGTACACCCAGTTAAGAGCACGCAGTACTCAGTGCAATCACCCACACAAGGATATAGGTTCGAGCCCCCGGCTCCCCACCAGTAGGAGGGTCAATTCATAGGCGGTGAAGCAGGTCTGCAGGTGTCTCTCTTTCTCTCCCCTCTCTGTCTCCCCCTCTTCTTTCCATTTCTCTCTGTCCTATGCAATAAAATGGGGAAAATAGCCACCAGGAGCAGTGGATTTGTAGTGCCGGCGGCGATGACTGGACCCTGGCGATAACCCTGAAGAAGAAGAAGGAGAAGGAGAAGGAATAAAGGCTTATGGTGGGGCTGGGGATTGAACCTGGCACCTCAGAGCCTCAGGCTTGAAAGGCTTAACCATTGCATAACCATTATGCTGTCTCCCCAGCCCCTTCCTTTTTAAAAAATACTTTTTTTTTTCATTATCTTTATTTATTGGCTAGAGATAGCCAAAAATTGAGAGGGAAAGGGGAGACAGAGAGGGAGAAAGAGGTGGTCTGAAGGTGGCGCAGTGGATAAAGCACTGGACTCTCAACCATGCGGTCCTGAGTTCAATCCCCAGCGCACATGTACCAGAGTGATGCCTGGTTCTTTCTCTCTCTCTCTCCTTTCTCATGAATAAATAAAATCTTAAATAAAGACATAAAATGTAACTTTAAAAAAGAGAGAGGGAGAGAGACAGAGATACCTGCAGCCCTGCTTCACCACTTGCAGGTGGGGACCAGGGGCTTGAAACCGGGTCCTTGTGCAGTGTAACACGTGTACTCAACCAGGTACGCCACCACCTGGCTCCCCTTACTGTCACCAAAAGGGGCAAGCGGAGGTCCCCAAAGTCACCAAGCCTGGTGTCCTGGCTCCCAGATCCTCTCTGCTGCTTCTGTCCACGTCCCACGGTGCCCAGGACACAAGCCGAGGAGGCTGCTGTTCAGGGAAGGGAGGGCAGGGCTTTCCCCCACGTCCCTGGAGAGCCGCACCCTCCGTGTCCACCTTTCAGGTCAGGGGACAAGCGGCACAAGGGCAGAGGTCCCACACTAGTCTTCACTTTGCCTCTGTCTGGCGCATCAATACCAGGAACACACTCTGGCTGAGGGGAGGGGAGGGGTTTGAACCGAGCGCCCAGCACCCCCGCCTGCCCCCGTCTTGCCTCCCTCCGCAAGTCATCTTTCACAGCTGCCTGTGCACAGCACCGACGCAGAGTTCTGTGGCCTGATGTCCTGTTAGCTTCTCACACCCCACACCACTATTCCCGGTGTGGTTCACCCATAACAGCCCCCTTTAGGGCAGGTGTGGTGGTGGCACCAGCCATCCAGGAATGCCCACCTGGGCACCGGCTGGGGAGGGAGAGAAGCACGTGTGGAGAACAGGTCTTTTCTGGCCTCTGCCTGGACAGGTTAGCCGACCGGGCTGCATCCCCAGAGGACGGCTTGGCCAGGGACCCACTGGTGGGATGAGATGAGAAGCACCCACCCACCCATTCCTCATGGGACTGCACGCCAAGCGTTGGCTGGGAGACAGGGCTCAGAGCCTGGCTTTTCATCCGAGGGACAAAGGGAACCGCACAGATTCAGTTCTTCTGGAGTGTTGGCACTTAGTGGGCATGTGTCCGAGGCAAGTCCATTCTCTCTGTGCCCTGGGCTGACAAGGGGAAGGGTCAGGCCTACGGACATGGGAGCAGAGGCCTGGCCCCACCTCTAGTATCTCGAAGCCTCAGTCTCTTTCTCTGTCAAGCGGGGCTGGATGTCATCCGTGGGATGAAATAGCAACCGTCTAAAAGGTCAGGCACAGGGGCCAGGCAGTGGCCACCTGCTTAAACACACACGTTACAGTGCACAAGGACACAGGTTCAAGCCCTGCTCCCTACCTGCAGGGGGGGGGAGCTTCAAAAGTGAAGCAGGGCTGCAGGGGGTCTCTCTCCCTATCTCCCCCGTTCCACTCAATTTCTCTGTCTAATCCAATAATACATATATGGCCTCTAGGGCAATCACTGGGGCTCAGTGCCTGCACTACAAATCCACTGCTCTTGGAGGCCATTATTCCCATTTTGTTGCCCACGTTGTTGTTACTGCTATTGATGTTGTTGTTGGATAGGACAGAGAGAAATGGCGAGAGGAGGGGAAGACAGAGAGGGGGAGAGAAAGACAGACACCTGCAGACCTGCTTCACCACCTGTGAAGCGACTCCCCTGCAGGTGGGGAGCCGGGGGCTCGAACTGGGATCCTTACGTTGGTCCCTGCACTTCACTCCATGTGCGCTTAACCCGCTGCACTACTGCCTGGCCCCCGATAACAAATTTTTTATATATATGTATTTGCCTCCAGAGTTGTTGCTGGGGCTCAGTGCCTGCACCACCGCTCCTGGAGGCCAACTTTCCCCCCTTTTGTTGCCTTTGTTGTTGTTGTCTTGTAGTGGTTATTATTGTTATTGTTGATGTCGTTCTTTGTTGGATAGGACAGAGAGAAATGGAGAGAGGAGGGGAAGACAGAGAGGGGGAGAGAAAGAGAGACACCTGCAGACCTGCTTCACCGTCCATGAAGCGACTCCCCTGCAGGTGGGGAGCCGGAGGCTTGAACCGGGATCCTTACGACGGTCCCTGCGCTTTGCGCCACGTGCGCTTAACCCGCTGCGCCACCACCCGACCCCCCAATAAAAATATATATTTTAAAAAGGTCAGGCACGCTCCCAGCACGAGGAATTGTTACTCTCAGGTGAAGAAACGGAGGCCCACAGAGGGGAGCGGATGTGACCTGTCAGGGGTTCGAGGAGCAGTCAGACGTGTGCCAGGTGCCGACTGGGGGCGGGGGGGGGGGGGGAGGAGGCAACAAAGGCCAGCCAAGCCAGGAAAATATCATGACTGTATTTGCTACAATGACAGCAGCCCGAGGGGTGGCTGGCGACCTAGAAGGGCCATCGGAACTGGGGTCGACAGCCAGCGTCTCTCCAGAGTGGGAGCAGGGACAGCTCGCTAGGCCGGGCAGACCGGGGGCAGACGTGTGACCACTGCCACCTGGGAGATGCGGGAGCGACGGTGGTGACCCATCTCTGGAGAAGGGTCCTAGTGGTGGCTCAGAGGCAGAGATCCAGTGTCCAGGGGCCCGGCCCAGGGCCTGCACTACCTCACAGGCCCGGCAGGTGGCGGTGGCCAGGGCTGCTCAGCCAGCTCTCTCTCCAGCTGCTTGAACCGTTTCTTGGAGGGCCTTCTGGGCCGGAGGCATTGCAGACAGGCCGGCAGGCAGTGGTCCAGCACGCTCTGTGGAGGCAGCAGGCGTGCGGGGAGCTGTGGCCCAGCCCCCACCCACGCAGCCCCTCCCAGCCCCGGCCCGGCCCAGGCCTCGGGCTGGCCTCACCTCCAGCATGAAGGCCCCCACGAAGTTGAAGGCGACCAGACCCAGCAGCAGCAGCTTGAAGTAGGTATCCGCGATGTTCCGCAGAGCCAGCGGGGCCTGCAAGAGGCCGGGGACCAGGAGGACGCCCAAGAGGGCAGAGCCCAAGAGTGCCAGGGCCAACAGGAAGGGAACTGGGGGTGGGCAAGCCCATCAGGGCAAGGAACCGCCATCTCTAGCCAGGGCACACAGCTTGCCCCCCTCCGGCAATCCCTTTGCCCTGTGCACCCCCACCCGCCGCGCCCCCTCCCTGCGCCCCACTCCCCCCCGCCATGCGCCAGCACCATTAGTATAGAGGGGCCGGCGGAAGGGCGCCCCCTTGGACACAGCTGCGGCCAGGATGAGGTACTGGAAGCTGGACAGGCAGAAGACCACCGTGTTCTCGTAGTTGGGCAGGTTGTCCGGGGCGGGCACTGTCCTGTTCAGAGGCACAAACCTGGGGGGTGCGAGGGCTGGGGGTCAGGGAACCTGCAACGTGGAGGCGGGTAGGGTGGGCTGGGGGCGGGCGCCCTACTCACCAGGGCTGGGTCACAGTCAGGAAGTAGCCCCCCAGCTGCACGCCGGCCACCAGGGCCACCTGCAGCAGCAGGCTGCTGAGGACAGGCACACTGAGCAGAGCCCCCGGGGGCCGAGCCCGCCCCAGCGTCAGGGCCGGGCCCGTGCGGCTCATGAGCACGGCCGCCGTGGTGGCGATGACCAGGTCGATGGCCAGGAACTGCACGTCCCCCAGGTTGGTGTTGATCTGGCGACAGGGGAGGGCGTTGGAGGAGATATGGAGGCCCGGCCCGGCACACAAGTCCTGCCCTCTGGGGTCTGCAACTGCTGTCCGCAGGAGGTGGGCACTGGATGGCACTGGGCTCTCAAGTGTGAGATCCTAATTCAACTCCTGGCATCTCGTGCACCAGAAGTGGTGCTCATCTTTTTTTTTTTTTTTTGCCTCCGTGGTTATCGCTGGGGCTCGGCGCCGGTACTATGAAGCCGCTGCTCCTGGCGGCCATTTTTCCCGTTTTATTGGAGAGGACAGAGAGAAGTTGAGGGAGGAGGGGAAGTGGTCCAGGGGGTGGCACAGTAGACAAGGCATCGGACTCTCAAGCGTGAGGTCCTGAGTTCAATCCCCGGCAGCACATGGACCAGAGTGATGCCTGGTTTTTTTTCTCTCTCTCCTCTCATTTCTCACAAATAAATAAAATCTTTAAAAAGAGAGAGAGTGAAGAAGGGGAGCTCGAGAAGGAGAGAGACAGAGACACCTACAGACCTGCTTCACCACATCCCCCTGCAGGTGGGGAGCCGGGGGCTTGAACCCGGGTCTTTGCACATTGTGACGTACACCTCAGTGAGGTGCACCACCACCCCCCCTATCTGTCTTCTTTCTTAAAAAGAAGGAAACTGAAAGTCGGGCAGTAGCGCAGCGGGTTAAGAGCAGGTGGCGCAAAGCACAAGGACCGGCGTAAGGATCCCGGTTCGAGCCCCCGGCTCCCCACCTGCAGGGGGAGTCGCTTCACAGGCGGTGAAGCAGGTCTGCAGGTGTCTATCTTTCTCTCCCCCTCTCTGTCTTCCCCTCCTCTCTCCATTTCTCTCTGTCCTATCTAACAATGACGACATCAATAAAAACAACAACAATAACTACAACAACAATGAAAAACAAAGGTAAAAAAAGGGGAAAAATATATAAAGCATTTATAAAAAAAAAACAAAAAAACCACAACAAGGCAACAACAAGGGCAACAAAAGGGGAGGGGATGGCCTCCAGGAGCAGTGGATTCATGGTGCAGGCACTGAGCCCTGCAGTAACCCTGGAGGCAAAAAAAAAAAAAAAAAAAGGGGAGCCTCAATCACCGTTCCTACTTCGGAAGACCCACTATGTGCCAGGCTGTGCCTGCGGCTCTCATCTCAGGCAACCTTGCCACCCAGCAGTGGGAGGTGCCCAAGCCCCACAGCAGGAAAGTGGCAGAGCCAGGCTGTGAGGCCACTGCGTCTAGGCCAGAGCCGGCCGGGCTCCCCGCACCCAGACGCTCACCGTGTAGAGCAGCAGCACGGAGATGAACTGGGTCAGGCTGTACAGGGCCATGTACTTGAAGACGCTGAATGATGTGTCCAGGGCACAGCGCCCTTCCCTGGGGAGCAGGGTGTGGCGTCAGGGGCGGGGGCTGGCTGACCTTCCCACACGGCCCCGTGCCCGCCGCCCTACCTGATGATCATGGGCACACACTCAATGCTGGCCATGCTTGAGGTGAAGGGCGAGACCACCGAGGCCTCGGCCTGGGACAGCGAGATGCCCACATCTGCCGCCTTCAGGGCCCCGCAGTCGTTGGCGCCGTCCCCACACATGCCCACGCAGTACCTGACGGCGGGGTGGGCAGGGCCGGACCTGAGGGATGCCTCCCTGCCCGTGAAACCACCCCCAGCTGCCTCACGGGCTCACTGGCAGTCCTGAGGGACGGCTGTCCCCCTGCGGCCCCCCGACTGCCCACACGGCGCTTGGCAGAAAGCGCTCAGTAGACAGGAGGGGTCACTTCCAGCACGACAGGGCCTGGCAGTGCCACCTGGGTTCTCTCTCAAGGAGGCGGTGATCCGCGAACACTCACTGAAGCTTCTGTAGCTCACACACCAGCTCTGTCTTCTGCTCGGGGGCCATGCGGGCAAAGACGGTGCCCTGGACCAGGACCTGGAGTACACGAGTCACAGGGAGGGTGAGGCACCAAGAAGGGGGAACGGGAGGGGGGCGGTGGGGTGCCAGGAAGGCTGGGGGTGGGGGCACAGCCCCCTACCTTGGGCAGCAGCTTGGGAAAATGCTTCTTGAGGACGCCAAAGGTGGAGCCACTGAGGGCCAGGTGGCTGAATGGCAGGGCTGACTCCATGGTGTAGCTCCCGGCCTGGTCAGGACTCTGGGGACCCAGGAAGCTCTGTCAGCTCCCCCCGTCCACCCAACAAAACCCGGGCTGGAGTCAGATGGCACCGGGGCGGGGCGTGCGGCTGGAAGGCTGGGCTGACCTCACCTTGGCCCCATTGGCCGAAGAAGTTTCCGAAGACTCCGCTGGCAGAAGCTCCAGGGAAGCAGGCTGGCCCCTCTCAGGAGGGGTGGCGTGGAGGACGACCAGGAACTCCTGGGGCCCCACCATGCCACAGCCCCGGGCCACAGTGACTGCGGTCTGCAGGTTGTCCCCTGGAGGCGAGGGCCAGGTTAGGGTGGAGCCCGCTGGCCATGACTGGCTGCGCTCTGGCGAGTGCATCTATGAAGTCTGGGTTTCCTCATCTATAAAACTAGGCAGGGGGCCAGGCGGTGGTGCACCTGGTTGAGCACACAAACTACAGTGCACCAGGACCCGAGTTCAAGCCCCTGGTCCCCTCTGCAGGAGGGAAGCTTCACGAGTGGTGAAGCAGGGCTGCAGGTGTCTCTCTGTCTCTCTCCCTCTCTCTGTCTCCCTTCTCAATTTCTCTCTGTCTCTATCTAATTGATACAAACGAATATTTAAAAAAAAAAAAACAACTAGGCAGCCCCCATTGGCAGATGATGAGCTAAAGAAATTATGGGATACAGAGTCCATGGAATATTACTCTGCCATCAAAAAGATGACTTAGTGTTCTTTGGGACAAAATGGATGTAACTGGAGGGGTCATGCTTAGCAAAATAAGAGGTGAAAGACAACTGCCACACAGTTTCACTCATATGTGGATCTAGGGAACTGATACACGTGAACTTGAAAAAAAAAAACAACAACAAAACACAGAAGTAAGAAAAATGTGAGACCCGTGAGAACTCTGGCTGTGATCACTTTGGTGTTGACTGCGGTGTAGAACTCCACACTGTGATCTTAGACTACTGCAGCTCACTCTTAATCACAAATAAAATGGGGAAAAAAGAAAGAAAGAAGAAAAAACTAGTTATCAATTTGGGGGGAAGAGCACAGTGGTTGTCCAACCAGATTCATGCCTGAGGCTCTGGGGTCCCAGGTTCAATCCTCTGCACTACTGTAAGCCAGAGCTGAGCAGTGTTCTAGAAAACACAACAACAACAACAAAAATAAAATAATATAAAAACAAACCCCCAAACAGGCATCTAAGGTCTGCAGGGAAGCACAGGCCTGAGTGCCACCTAAAACTGTTTGCTGCTCTGGGACTTCGCTAGGAAGTGTGCACCTGGCAGCACAGGAGACAGTATCATGGTTCTGCACAGAGACGCTCACGTCTGAAGCTCCAAGCTCCCAGGTTTGAGCCCCAGCAGCACCATCAACCACAGCTGAGCAGGGCTCCGTTAAGAAAAAAAAGGGGGGGGTCGAGAGAGAGCGCAGCGGGTTAAGCGCACGTGGCGCAAAGCGCAAGGACCGGAGAAAGGATCCCGGTTCGAGCCCCCGGCTCCCCACCTACAGGGGAGTCGCTTCACAGGCGGTGAAGCAGGTCTGCAGGTGTCTGTCTTTCTCTCCCCCTCTCTGTCTTCCCCTCCTCTCTCCATTTCTCTCTGTCCTATCCAACAACAATGACATCAACAACAATAATAACCACAACAAGGCTACGGCAACAAAAGGGGGAAAAATGGCCTCCAGGAGCAGTGGATTCATGACGCAGGCACTGAGACCCAGCAATAACCTTGGAGGCAAAAAAAAAAAAAAAGTGTGAACGTGTGTGTGTGTGTGTGTGTGTGTGTGTGTGTGTGTGTGTGTGTGTAGAAAGACTAGAAGGAGACAGATCAACTGCAGGGACAGACAGTGGCGCACCTGGTTAAGCACTCACATTACGGTGTGCAGGGACCCAGGTTCAAGCCTCTGGTCCCCACCTGCAGGGGGAAAGCTTTACAAGTGGTGAAACAGGGCTGCAGGCGTCTGTCTGTCTCTCTCCCTATCTTCCCGCCCCCTCTCAATTTCTGTCTCTATCCAATAACAAAGAAATAAAAATATTTTTAAAAATTTAAAGAGAGAGAGAGATTAACTGAGTGCCATCTTTATTTTCTGCCCCATGAACTGTCACAACCCCACATCTCATCTGAGACTGACCCCATTTCCTGTTTCTCAGCCCTGGGAACCGGAAGTAGGAGCAGTCACCCTGCAGGGGTCCAGTCAGGTTGGAGCTCAGGCTGCCCAGTGTCTGCTCTGGGCTCCCTGGAACTCAGTAGCCCTGTGAGCCTCACCTTCCTCCTCTGTCAAACGGGCGAGGTGAGAAATAAATGCCTGCGAAGGACCTGGCCTAGAGTGGGGGCCCAAGGAGGTGCCCAGGAAAAGAGAAACCGAGAGCCCTTCTCATCCTGGGATGAGCAGAGGCTGCCGCCCCAGAGCGGGGCCCCGCAGGCCGCGGTACCTGTCACCATGACGGTGCGAATGCAGGTCCCGCGCAGAGCCCGGATAACCGGTGCCGTCTGTGGCTTCAGCAGGTTCTTCATGACCAGCAAGCCCAAGAGGCTCAGATCCCGCTCCACGGTGTCCCTGGAGGACGGGGAGGCTGGGGTCAGGGGCCACGGTGGCCCAGGACACCTCCCCTGGGCTCTGCCTGCACAAGGGTGCCCCCTGTGCCCAGGCTCTGCTCTGAGGCTGTCCTCGGCGGCCAGAGTGGAGACAGGCTCACCTGGTCAGCCTCTGAGCCGCTTCCAGGCTGGGTGCGATGGGCAGCGGCTTGCTGGCGAGGGCCACGACCCGGTAGCCGGCAGCCGTGTAGTTCTGCAGTTTCTGGGCAAAGCTGGGTGGCACTGCCAGGGAGATGAGCTGTTGTCACCAGGGAGAGCAGCCGGGGGCAGGGCCAGAGGCTAGGCGCTGCCTCCATTCTTTTTAAATTTTTTTTTCAAATTTTTAAATATTTATTTATTCCTTATGATTGCCCTTGTTGTTTTTTATTGTTTTTTTTTTTAATCTTTATTTTTTTTGGATAGAAACAGCCAGAAATCGAGAAGGGGAGATAGAGGGAGAGAGACAGAGAGACACCTGTGGCCCTGCTTCACCACTCGTGAAGTTTTCCCCCTGCAGGTGGGGACCGGGAGCTCGAACCTGGGTCCTTGTGCACTGCAACATGTGCACTCAACCAGGTGCGCCACCACCTGGCCCGTTTTTTATTGTTGTAGTTATTATTGATGTTGTTCGTTGTTGGATAGGACAGAGAGAAATGGAGAGAGGAGGGGAAGACAGAGAGGGGGAGAGAAAGACAGACACCTGCAGACCTGCTTCACCACCTGTGAAGCGACTCCCCTGCAGGTGGGGAGCCGGGGGCTCGAACCGGGATCCTTATGCTGGGTCCTTGCGCTTTGCACCACATGCGCTTAACCCGCCGCGCTACCGCCCGACTCCGGCTGCCCCCATTCTGACCTGCAGACCCGGGACCCCACTCCTTCACCTGTCTCGGGGCTGCAGAGGGCTGCCACCAGCTCAGGGGAGCCCTTGACATAGGCCTCGGGCTGGGCGGCGCCTGGCCACGCCGCCACCACGTCCATGCGCTGAAGGGCCGAGGAGAAGGGGAAGCGGCAGAGGATGCCCACGGGCACCAAGGGTTCCTCCTACAAAGCGGGGGCGACAGCTGAGGGGCTGGCCGGCGAAGCCCACCCCTCCCGCCCCCCCAGGCATACCCTCGGCTCACCACGCCCTGCAGCCTGGGCTCCCGAAGTGGGGGTCTCATCACTGCTAGGACTTGGGTCCCCAAAGCTGAGTCTGTGGCCGGCCCCTCCTCCAGAACCTGAGAGGCAGAGGCAGAGGCCTTTGACGCCTGAGAGCTGGGCTCTGGCCTGCTTTCGCGGCAGCCAAACCTTGGCTCACAGAGAGGCGGAAGGAGAGACTCAAGTTAGACTTGCGGAAGATTTCCTTTGTAGGACACCGGGATTGTTTTTACTAGAGACTTGGTATTGACTTACAAAATTTTAAGGTAACAGGCGTATATATAATCCACACCACTCCCACCACCAGAATTCTGGATTCACAACCCCTTTACTGGAAGTTTCAACAGTTCTCCCAAGGTTACAGATATGGGTTGACTATTATTTCTACAGCTATCTGGCTGTATTCATATATATTTGCCCTTTTTTTTTTTTTTTTTTTTGTCTCCAGGGTTATTGCTGGGCCCAGTGCCTGCACTACAAATCCACTGCTCCTGGAGGCTATTTCTTCCCTTCTGTTAGCCCTGTTGTTTATCATTGTTGTTATTGCTGTCATTATTGCTGGCTGGGACAGAGAGAAATGGAGAGAGGAGAAGAAGACAGAAAGGAGGAGAGAAAGACAGACACCTGCAGACCTGCTTCACTGCCTGGGAAGCGACCCCCCTGCAGGTGGGGAGCCGGGGGCTCCAACTGGGATCCTTGTGCCGGTCCTTGCGCTTTGCGCCACCCGTGCTCAACCCGCTGCGCTCCCGCCTGGTCCGCATTTGCCCATGCTTTAACCATGGTCCCATCCTCTCTTCCTTTCCAAGTCACACCTGCACTTACTACTCCTTCTAAATGTCCCTCCTTTTTTCCTTTTCTCTCTCTGGGTCCTGATGGAGCTGGAGTTCAGAGCCCTCTGGGCATCTCCCCTCTATCATTTTCCCCCTCTGGAAGTATGGACCCAAATTCTTTTTTTGGGTGCAGAAGGTGGGAGTTCTGGCCTCTATAGCCACTTGGGACACAAGGTTGCATAAAACTGGTGCTGGGAGTCGGGCAGGAGCGCAGCGGGTTAAGCGCAGGTGGCGCAAAGCGCAAGGACTGGCATAAGGATCCCAGTTCGAGCCCCGGCTCCCCACCTGCAGGGGGGTCACTTCACAGGCGGTGAAGCAGGTCTGCAGGTGTCTGTCTCTCTCTCCTCCTCTGTCTTCCCCTCCTCTCTCCATTTCTCTCTGTCCTACCCAACAGCAATAACATCAATAACAACAACAATAATAATCATAACAATAAAATACCAAGGGCAACAAAAGGGAATAAATAAATAAATAAATAAAAGAACTGGTGCTTTAGAATTGGGTAGGAGGTCTGAGCCCAAACTCTGGCTTTGCCCCTTACAAGGGGCTGGGCCACCCCAGACACACTATTCCCAATCTCCCTCTGCCTCGGTTTCCTGCTTGAGAAGCAGTTTAACCTCACAGAAGCCAGCGGGCATGGGCAAGATCTATGTGCTGCCTCCCACCCCAGTGCTGGCAGAGTACTCTGAGGTCATGGATGGTGAACATAAGAAAGACCACCCAGCTACGGGAGGGGGGAGGCCTCACCCAGCCAGTGGATTCCACCATCTTGAGGTCCATGGGGTCTCCCACTAACGTGTCCCGGAGTCGGCTGAGGCTGTGGCAGGTAGCCAGTGCTCGGAGCAGGGGCCCACTGGGCAGGCAGCTGGGTTCGGGGACCAGCGGCAGGAAGGCCTGTCCCTTCAGGGGCACCACACCCATCACATCCAAGCCATCCTCAGTGAGGGTGCCCGTCTGTAGAGGACAAATAGGTGGGTTAAGTCCTGGGATGCCCTGTGCCCTCCTGAGTTGGCACCCGCACCTCAGGCCAAGTGGGTGGGATGCAGGGGAACCCCAGGAACCAGAGCTGGGTCCAGGAGAGGACCCTGAGTCACTCTGCATCTTTGCAGAAGCGGATCTCTCTGCTGGGCTCACCCCTCTCCAACGCCCACTCTAGTCTCACCTCCTCCGGGAAGTCTTCCTCCTTAACCCCTGATTGTGTCCGCTGGACTTTGCTCTGGGCGCCCACCCAAGGCCTCCTGCTCCCGTCATGAGCTCACCGTGGTAGCGAGACAGCTCAGCCACCTGGTGTGTAACTAACTGGCAAATGAGCAGACGTCTGCACTTCCTACACTTCTCTAGAGGCTCGGTTCCACAGCTGGCTTTTTCTAGAGCCTGGGAGCTCTGTGCCTCTGACCAAGCTTGCCCTCTGAGTTTAAGGACTCTCTGTGGCCCCACTGTCCTCAGAATACTGTCTGAACTTCTCACCAGAGACAAACTCCATGGAATATTACTCTGCAATCTAAAAAGGTGATGTCATGTCCTTGGGGACAAAAATGGGTGAAACTGGAGGTGAGGATGCCCGGTGACGTACGTAAAGAGGTGAGAGGCGACTGCTAGAGGGTCTCACTCACATGTGAAACAGAGAGAACTAAAGCAGACTTGCAAAAGCAGACACTGGGTTGTCTAAAAAGTCATCACAAAAAAAAATCTGTAACATTTTAAATAAGTATTTTAATTTATTATTAGATAGAGACAGAGAAATTGAGAGAGGAGGGAAAGATAGAGAGAGAGAGACACCTGCAGCCCTGCTTTACCACTCATGAAGCTTTCCTCCTGCAGGTGGGAATCAAAGGCTTGAACCTGGGTCCTTGTGCACTAGAGTGTGTGTGCTTAACCAGGTGCACCACCACCTGGTCCCCATAACATATATATATATATTTTATTAACAAAGTTTTAAAAAAATCTTTATTGATTTTGAATAGACAGAGAGAAATTATGAGGGGAGGGAGAATAGTGAGAAGAGAGACACAGAGACACCTGCAGACCTGCTTCACCACTCGTGAAGCTTTCCCCCTGCAGGTGGGGACCAGCGACTTGAACCTGGATCCTTGCGCACTGTTGTGTGTACACTTAACCAGGTGTGCCACCGCCCGGCCCCCGCCATA
This sequence comes from Erinaceus europaeus, assembly GCF_950295315.1. Taxonomy (NCBI): domain Eukaryota; kingdom Metazoa; phylum Chordata; class Mammalia; order Eulipotyphla; family Erinaceidae; genus Erinaceus; species Erinaceus europaeus. The sequence goes on from NC_080172.1 coordinate 115,780,879, forward strand.
ACATATTTTTTAATGCAGAAATGTGTCATGACTTTTCTGTCAACCCAATGGTCACTGAACATTTGTATTGATTTATATTTTAAGACCAGAGCCCTGCTCAGCTCTGGTTTATGGTGGTGCAAAGGATTGAACCTAGGACCTAGGAGTGTCAGGCATGAAAGTGTTTTGCAGAACCATTATGCATAACCATTAAGAGACAGTTTGAGGCAACAGTTTGAGAGAACTATGGAGGTCGTATGAGAAAAAAAGGGCACAGGATTTTAGTGGCGTGTGTATGCTGAGTCCCACACATACACACACACCCAGGTGTAGAAATGAGCCTCTAAAGTCTTCTAACTTAGGGCTGGGCGGTGGTGCGCCTGGTTGAGTGTGTGTGTACCATGTTCAAGGGCCAGGGTTCAAGCCCTTGGTCCCCACCTGCAGGAGGAGAGCTGTGCTGCCGGTGTCTGTCTGTCTTCCCCTCTCTATCTCCTTTCCCCCTCAATTTCTCTGTCCTATCAAAATAAATAGTTACAAATATCTTTTCGTGGTCCGGGAGGTGGCGCAGTGATAAAGCTTTGGACTCTCAAGCATGAGGTCCTGAGTTCGATCCCTGGCAGCACATGTGCCAGAGTGATGTCTGGTTCTCTCTCTCCTCCTGTCTTTCTCATAAATAAACAAATAATCTTTTTTTTAAATTTTTTAAAAATTATTTATTTATTTATTCCCCTTTTGTTGCCCTTGTTGTTTTATTGCTGTAGTTATTATCGATGTCATTGTTGTTGGATAGGACAGAGAGAAAGGGAGAGAGGAGGGGAAGACAGAGAGGGGGAGAGAAAGACAGACACCTGCAGACCTGCTTCACCGCTTGTGAAGCGACTCCCCCTGCAGGTGGGGAGCCGGGGGCTCGAACCGGGATCCTTTTGCCAGTCCTTGAGTTTGGTGCCACCTGCGCTTAACCCGCTGCGCTACCGCCCGACTTCCACAGATAATCTTTTTAAAGAATATATCTTTTAAAAAAAGCTTGTGGTCTGGGAGGTGGCATAATGGATAAAGCACTGGACCCTCAAGCATGAGGTCCCAAGTTCAGTCTCCAGCAACACATGTACCAGAGTGATGCCTGGTTCTTTCTCTCTCTCTCTCCTCCTATCTTTCTCATTAATAAATAAATAAATAAAATCTTTTTTAAAATCTTATAATTTTATAAACGACTATAAATAGGTAATAATAACAAATCATTAAGAATGACTTGGGGTGTTTCACCGGGCAGACCCCAAGTTTGATGAGGGGCTTAGGTCAAGAATGTCGGCGGATGAAGGGGGTGGAAGTAGAGGCCTGGCCGTGCGGTCTGCCCTCCGCCCCCTCCCCTCAGCCTGCCCCCTCTGGAAGCCGCACCTTGTCGAAACACACCAGCCGCAGCTTGCCCCCCAGGTTGATGCGCAGCGGGTGGATGCAGAAGACGCCCTGGCCCCGCAGCCGGCTCTGGGCGTAGAGCGTGCACACTGTCATGGCGGCCGGCAGGGCAGGGGGCACCACGACCGTCACCAGGTCCAGAGCTCGGATCACAATCTCCTTCACGGGCACCTGGCGGGAGGCGCTACAGCGTCAAGGACCGGGCCGGGCCAGCCTCAGCCCCCAGGGACAGCCCCGACTCGACAGGCCCAGGAGGCTGACCTGATTACGGTGGAGGATGAGGATGCTGTAGATGGTGCCGGCGAGAGCTGGGGGGCCAGAAGGACTCAGTGGGCTTTGGGGCTGGGCCTGGGGGTTGCGGGCCACGGGCGGAGTGGGGCCGGGCGGGATACTGACCCAGAACCGAGAGGGCCGCCACGAACTTCATGCTGTGTTTGTAGAACTTGAAGTTGATGGGCCGGGGGTGCAAGATGGAGCTCACAAGCCTCCCTTTAGCTGTGCAGAACCCTGGGGGGAGAGGAAACCAAGCCTGGAGAAGTCAAGGTCGGGGTGCGGCGGTCTTACTGAGTGCGCCCCAGGAGGAGAGCAGTCACCCAGCTTGAGGTCACCTCTCACAACAGCCCCAACTCTGTACCTGCGAGGAGAAACTCAGCTACCGGACAGCACCTACAAACCCAGTGGTTTGATTCCGATTCAGGCAAGTGGTTTTTGCTGAAAAAGCCACATCTGGCGACACTGGGCCCAATGCCCACAGAGCAAGCCTTCCTCGGGGTGGACTCTGCTGCTGGCCATGGCCCCGCCCACTCCAGCCCTCACAGCTCCAACGGGCAGTGAAGTGCCTGGCCCGATCTAGCCCGGTGGCTCCTGTTAAGACGGGGAGATTAAGGCCCAACGGGGGGTGAGACTTCTAACGGTCCAACAGTAGGGCAGCCCCTCAGGTATGCGGTTTCTCTTCTTCAGAGAGAACAGCTGGTGGGGGGAGCTTCCCCCGCTGCTGCAGTGTTCCCATCTGGTGTGCCCGGAGTTCGAATCTGGGCTGCGCGCGTGAGGAAACAGGCGCACTACTAGGTGAGTGATCTCACCATCGCCCTCCTTTTAGAACTGACTTATTTATTAACACACGCGCAAGAGAGCAGCCCAGAAGGTGGCACGGGGGAGAAATCACTGCACTCTGAAACACAAGGCCCTGAGTTTGATCCCCACAGCTGAATGTGCTATGAGTCATGTGCTGGCTTTCTCACTCCCCTCAAATAAAGACATAAATCAATAGAAAAAAAAAAAAAAAAAAAAAAGCAAAAACAGAAAGAAGGAAGAGAAAAAGAAAAAGGAGAGAGAGGAGAACCAGAGTATCCTTCTGGCACAAGTGATACCAGGGATCGAACTCCCGACCTCACGCTTCTAAGTCACCTCCACACCCATATGGGGATTCTGTCTTGCCCCTTGTCCCCCTGTTCTAGGTTCTGGGCTGGACATTCTTTCCTGCTTCCCTAACTCCTACCTGTCCGAGTCACCACTGCCAGGACCTGGGGCCCCGCAAAGGTCCGGGCTTGCAAGATGAGGGTCCCACAGAAGAGTGAGTGTCGCCGGTGGGCCTCTGGGCAGTAGGGCGTCTGTCCCTCTGGCAGGGCCGTCTTCAGCACGGGGACGCTTTCCCCTGGGAGAAACGGGGTGTCAAGCCCACCGTGAAGACAAGGGTCTTCAGACCACTCCGTGCTGTGAGCAAAGCCAAGAGTCACGCGCCAACCGCTTCCTAGGTTCTCGGTCTCATGTGCCTCTTGCAGACAGTACGAAGGAGAAAGAGTTTCTCCACTTCTAGAGAGGGGCCCTGTGGTTCAGAGACGGTGGACAGAGACGGTGAGAAAGGAAAGATGTGTGCCAGCCAGCCAGCCACCTGGAGCCACCTCTGGGGGAGCGCGAGAGCGTGTACACGCACGCACACACACATGCGCGCACGCACACGCAGGGGTGCACACCCCAAGAAGGCCCACAGAAGACGAGCTCTTTCTGTTGGAATTCATTCACAACTGTGCTGCTTTTATGATTCAAGCCGATGACCTCCCCGAGTGTCTGCAGAGAGATCACTGAAGACCCACTGTGTGGGGGCTCCTGAGAGGGACTCGACAGCAGCCCAGACACTGACCGTGCCCCTAAGTGCACGGAGGAAGGGGCGCGGGCCGTGGTCGTGCAGGCCAGGACCCGAGCACCCACCCACTGACTCTACCAGTCATCACTGCTGTTGTTACTCTGCCCCTGCGCCCGGGAACCTTCTCTCCTGTAATACGGTGACCCTCCGGCACGTTACACCGACTTCCACCCTGGAGCCAGCGTCCACCACCATCCAACACATCCCGACAGGGGAGCCTTGTCCATCTGGGGAGACGCAGGGCGAGGTCAGCCACGGTGGGCCGGGAGGCCGCAACCTAGTACTCACTGCTAGTGACTCAGGTCCGTCTGTGGAGTCCCGCACAGCGGGAGAGGCGGCGCAGGGGACGGTGGACGCGGGGAGTGTGTGCGGTGCTCAGAGAGAAAGCACAGAGCACAGTTCCACCCGTGTGACACACCTGCAGAAACCTCCCGGCCGCAGGAAGTACAGGGTGGGCACCCAGCGTCCTCTAGGGCGGCAGCTTCCCGCCAGGAGCGGAGGGGAAGGGGCATCGGGACGAAGGGGGGGACTCGTGTCGGGTGCCCCAGCTCCTCCTACAGGGCGTGAGGTCTGTACTCCCCGCAGGCAGCCTCAGTCTCCTGCCTGCCCTCCACAGGCAGGAAAGCGCCTCATACAGTCCTAGCCAGGGAGGAAGACCGACAGCCCCCCACCCCCTCAGAGGAGACTGAGGCACAGAGGTGAAGTGAAGCAGCTCGGGGCACAGGGTGAGCCGGTGTTGAAGTGCAGGGTGCTTATGAACAAAAAGGAGAAAAGGAGAAAGCCCAGGAGCGACCCGAGGCCCAGGGGATCGGTGGGCGGGAGGGAGGCCAGGAGGCTGAGGGCCAAGGCCGGGGCTCACCTGTCAGAGAGCTCTCGTTGACCGTGCACTCGCCAGCCACCAGGGCAGCGTCGCAGGGCATCGGCCCGCCCTCCTGGGGCAGCACCAGGCAGTCTCCGGGCACCAGCTCACTGGAGTCCACCCATTCCTCCTCTGCAGCCAAGTGGATGGCTCAGCACAGCCCAGGCACCAACCGCTCACCCCACGCCCCAGCCCCCTGCCCCATCCTGCCTCCCTGTCTCCCCAGCGCCTTACCTCCCCCAGGCCGGCACACGCACACCCGCACAGACAGCTTGACCATGTCCCTCAGAGTCTGGCTTTGCTGTGGACAGGGGGAGAGGGGGAGTGCAAGTGCAGGTAGGTAGAGGCCCCGTGGGGTACCCCACAGCCTTGCCTCACGGGTCTCACGCCACTCACCTTTCTGGTCTTGTACAGTGACAGGCAGATGGAGACGGTGGAGATGAGCAGAATGCACAGGGCGTACCAGTAATAGTGGTCGGCGAGCCACAGCCCGACGCTGAAGGCCTGGAACCCGTAGTAGGGGCTCAGTGCCTGGGGCAGGGAGAAGAGGCAGGCGGTCAGCACAGTCCAGCCAGAGGCCCGTCTCTGAACGGCAGGGGCAGAGGACTGAAGCCATGACAGGCACCAGGCTACCTTGCCAGACAGGACTCAAGCCGGCGGCTTCTCTGCTTTCAAGATACACACACCGGAGCGCGCTCACTCTCTCTCTCTCTCCCTCTCTCTCTCTCTCTCTCTCTCTCTCTCTCGAGCGCTCACCGGGGAGGGCGCCTGCTGGGCCCTGTGCACAGCCCAGGCTGGAGACTCGGCACCACGTGAGACGCTGCAGCACAGGGCCAAGTCCCTGTCTCCCTTTCTGAGTGAGGAAGCTGGCGCAGGGGTGGTGAGACCATCCACATGCAAGATCCCAGCACAATAAAAACAAGGGCGGGGGGGGGGGGACGACATGGATCTCGGTGTCATGTCACATAATGGGGATGCCAGTTCTATAAGACAAGCACTACTCTCGGGCTCTTTTTAAAAAATTTTTATATTTATTTATCTGTTGCCCTTGTTGTTTGATTGTTATAGTTATTATTGATGTCATCATTGCTGGATAGGACCGAGAGAAATGGAGAGAGGAGGGGAAGACAGAGAGGGGGAGAGAGAGACAGACACCTGCAGACCTGCTTCACCGCCTGTGAAACAACTCCCCTGCAGATGGGGAGCCGGGGGCTCGAACTGAGATCCTTATGCCGGTCCTTGCGCCTTGTGCCAGGTGCGCTTAAGCCGCTGCGCTACAGCCCGCCTCCCTTCTCTGGCTCTTTTACATATGAGGGAATCGAGGCACAGAAGGGTTGAGTCTCTCGCTGAAAACCACAGAACTCCCAGGTGAGGGTGTTTCTACCAGGCCAGCCTCCCAGGCCTCCCCCTTTCAGGGCATCTGTCTGTCTGTCTCTCCACGGCGTGGAAGGCTGGAGGGCTACAGTGCAGACAAGGCTTTCTTCTGTCCTGGGTGACCTTTGCCATCCTGATCTCTGAAGCTCAGGATCCTCATGTGTGGGTGGGTGTCCCTGCCCGGGGCTGCAGGGGGGTCAGCAGGGGGAGTGCACAGAGGGGCCCCACAGCTGCTCTGACACAGAGGAGGAAGCCAGGCCGCTGGCTTTGGCCTCTCATCCAGAGTCCCGGGCTGGAAAGGACCCTGCAGGTCTTTGCCCTGAGCGGGCTGGGCCGGCTCTGTGATGTCTCTCCACTACGGGGTGAGAGCCAGGCCTACCTCATCCACCAGCAGCTGGAGGTAGGACTTGACGGGCACGCCGATCACATTGGGACCGTAGATGGTCTTCCTGGGAGAGGGGACAGGGCAAAAGTTGGGGGGGAGCTGTACCAGCTTCCCGGGTGATGGAACTTCCCACTTGAATGTGGGGAAGGAAACTGTGGATGGGGAACCCCCGCCCCACCAAGGGCAGCCTGGATCCAGGCCGGTGCCTACCTTAGGGTTTGGTCCTGAAGGCTGAGGCCGGAGCGGGAGTGGTGGATGTCATTACAAGTGCGGCCGTGGTCCAACAGGCTGGGGGCGGGGAGAGGGGGCAATGATGGGAGTGACAGGACCCGAGCTCTGCGCCCCCCCAGAGAATAAAGCCAAGTGGTTGGCATTTCAGGCCTTTCTGGCCTCCACAGGTCCCTCGATGACCCTGGGCTTTCTCTGTGTGTCCCTCTGAAGGACCCCAGACCCTCCCATGGCGGACGGGCAAGTAGAATGATGGTAATAGTGCCCAGAGCAGTAGCAGCTATTATTATGTGATAAGAGCATCATTTAGGGAGTCGGGCGGTAGCGCAGCGGGTTAAGCGCACGTGGCACGAAGCGCAAGGACCGGTGTAAGGATCCCGGTTCGAGTCCCCGGCTCCCCACCTGCAGGGGAGTCGCTTCCCAGGTGGTGAAGCAGGTCTGCAGGTGTCTGTCTTTCTCTCCCCCTCTCTGTCTTCCCCTCCTCTCTCCATGTCTCTCTGTCCTCTCCAACAACGACGACATCAACACATCAACAACAACAACAACTACAACAATAAAACAAACAAGGGCAAGAAAAATGGGATAAATAAATACATATTAAAAATATATCATTTACAGATGAGGAATTGTACCCATCAGTGGTGGTATGGGGGTAGATAGCATAATGGTTCTGCAAAGAGACTCTCATGCCTGAGGCTCTGGAGTCTGAGGTTCAACTCCCGCACCACCATAAGCCACAGCTGAGCAGGGCTCTGGTTAAAGGACAAAAAGTACCCATACACGAACAACTGTGCTGTGAATCATTAAGCCCCTGATAAGATAATAAAAAGGACATTATTGGATTAAGCGCACGTGGTGCAAAGAACAAGGACCGGTGTAAGGATTCCGGTTCGAGCACCCGGCTCCCCACCTGCAGGAGGGTCGCTTCACAGGTGATGAAGCAGGTCTGCAGGTGTCTGTCTTTCTCTCCTCCTCTCTGTCTTCCCCTCCTCTCTCCATTTCTCTCGGTCCTGTCCAATAATGATGATATCAATAAACAACAATAATAACTACAATAAAACAACAAGGGCAACAAAAGGGAAAATAAATATAAAATTAAAAAAAAAAAAAGGACATTACTTAAAAGGGTAATGCCTTAGGTGAGTTATTTAATTGACTTGTATGCCTCAGTTCCCTGCAAAGTGGGGCAATGACAGCAGCTGCTGAGGGGGCCAGAGACCGACAAGGCCACACACGGCGCTGAGCCGCGCCCCCCCCCCCCCCCCCCCCCCCCCCCGGTCCAGGGCCTGTGCCGAAACCCCCGCGTGCCCGTGGCACTCACTCCACGTGCTCCAGCAGCTCCTGCCCACAGCTGCCTGTCCCGGTGAGAGTGGACCACAGTGCTCAGAGGCAACCCTTTGGGGACTGAGCCCGGGTGCCACGGTGTCCCGGCGTGGGTGACCTCCCTCCCCGACTCTCATCTCCCCAGGCTGCTGGGACCACGTTCTCAACAGACGCCCTGTGCTCGAGTCCTTGTCTTGGGGTCCGCTTCCCGGAGTGGGGATGAGCCGACACGGCCCAGCACTTAGCGGGGGGCACAGCAGGGCTGAGACCCCGAACAGGAGATCCGAATCCAGAGCCCACGGCACGATTCACGGTGGTGTGACCCAGCTTTACATGGCGGCAGGGGTGACTCTGAGAACCCCACGAGGCGACTTCGCGGTGCTGAACGAAACCCAGTTAGGTGGCGCCTGGCAGGCTACTGCACCCCAAACTAGCCCCGGGAGGCAGGTGCCCTCCACGCCCTATTTGTAGCCCGGGGCCTGGGCAAGGAGCAGTGACTTGCCCCTGGCTGCAGGGGCCAGGGCACAGGGCCGGTCGGGGACCCCAGGCCGACGTCCCGCACCCAGCACGGCGGGCACTGCCGCAGGGGCGGCGCAGGTGCGTGGGTGCTGCCCTACCTGACATGGCGGAAGGCCTGCTGGGTCTCGATCCAGATGTAGCGCTGGCCCTGGAAGACATAGTAGCGCAGCACCGGCCGCTGGGCAGAGAGAGGAGATGCGGTGTTAGAGGCCCGAAGCAAGGCCAGGGACGTGTGCCCGCGGGCGGGCAGGGCCACGGGGCACCGGGGTCAGCCACCGGGACACGGATGTCATCAGCACACGGCTGGCGTCAGCCTGCGAGCACGCTCCGGACAGACGCAGACCCACAAGGGACCGAGGGGGTGGCCGAAGGCACTTAGGCAGGAGCTCTGGGTTCCTGTTCCTGTGCGCTCTCCTTCTTCTCCCAGACCGGCCGCCATGCCGCCTCCCCCGGGGACCTGAACACGTGGAGCCCGAGTGCTGGTAACAACCTACACACTCGGGAGTCGGGCGGTGGCGCAAAGCGCAAGGACCGACTTAAGGATCCCGGTTCGAGTCCCCGGCTCCCCACCTGCAGGGGAGTCGCTTCCCAGGCGGTGAAGCAGGTCTGCAGGTGTCTGTCTTTCTCTCCCCCTCTCTGTCTTCCCCTCCTCTCTGCATTTCTCTCTGTCCTATCCAACAACGACGACATCAATAACCACAACAATGTTACAAGGGCAACGAAAGGGAAAATAAATAAATAAATAAAAAACATTAAAAATAATCATAATAACCTACAGACTCACGGCTCCCGCCATCATGACCAGCCCGGCTCTGGCCCTTTTGCCTATCTGGCTGTACCCAAATAACCCCGATGTAACAAACTCCCTGTCTGTTCAAGCCCCGACCATGTAAAGCTTTGATTTTTTTAATTAAGATTTTTTTTTTCCCTATTACCTTTATTTATTGGGTAGAAAGCTGGAAATCGAGAGGTGAGAGGGAGACAGAGGGGAAGACGGACAGAAAGACACCTGCAACACCGCTTCACCAGCTTCACCACTCGAGGGGCTTTCCCCCTGCAGGTGGGGACCGGGGGCTTGAAGGCGTGCGCTCAACCAGGTGCGCCACCACCCGGCACCGCACTGCTCAGTTCTGGCTTATGGTGGCACAGGGGGCTGAACATAGGACTTTGAAGCATCAGGCACGAGAGTCTCTTTGCATAACTATTATGCTATCTCCCCTGCCCGAGTTTCATTTTTGTTAATTACTACAGTGAGCCAGCCCGTCCAACACGTGGGGCGACAGGACTAGGGGCCTCGGTGCCAGGCAGCCCCACCCTCCCCACATCACACAGAGGAAACAACCGAGGCCCAGAGGGAGGTGAGGACTTGTCCACAGCCCCGCTGGCCACTCCGCTCACCGCCTCTTCGTTCCTGTGGAGCTGGGCGGTGTCCTCCCACGTCCCCTCCGGGGTGGGACCCAGGGCTGCTTGGCTCTGGCCGTCCTCTGCCTGGGCCTGTGGCAGCAGCTCCAGGCTGGGGAAGCGGGGTGCGGGGCTTACTGAGGAGCTCTGGGAGTCACCCCTCAACTTCTCCTTCTCCACGGAGTCAGCTTCCCTCCCCGGGACGGGGGACACCAGGGTGTGAGCCTTTGCGGATGGAGGGCAGGGGGCACGGGGCCTTCTGGAAGCCGAGCTGGGACTGCCTCACCCGCCCTCGGCGACGGCCTCCGTCTGCACCTGCACAGTGGAGAGCTGCCACGCGCTATCCTGCGGCAGAGAGGGGCGACTCAGGCAGGGGGAGACCACCCTCCCCTCCGCCCCACCGCCCATCAGGACGTCCCTGCCAGAACAGGAGCAAGAGGTGACCCCTCCACCCAGGAACTACGGGATCTGCCCCCTGCTCAGATGGAAATCTGAGGTGCAGAGCAAACACGCTTCGGCCAGGTGGTGGCACACCTGGTTGGATGCACACGTTACCAAGTTCAAGCCCCCGGTCCCCACCTTTGGGGGAGAAGCTTCACGAGGGGTGAAGTAGGGCTGCAGGTCTCTCTCTCTCATATATATATATATATCTTTTTAATTTATTTTTTATTGTTGTTGTAGTTATTATTGTTGATGTCGTCACTGTTAGGACACACAGAAATGGAGAGAGGAGGGGAAGACAGAGAGGGAGACAGACAGACACTCGAAGACCTGCTTCACCGCCTGTGAAGTGACTCCCCTGCAGGTGGGGAGCTGGGGGCTCGAACCGGGATCCTTGTGCTGGTCTTTGCGCTTTGCGCCACGTGCGCTTAACCCAGTGTGCTACGGCCCGACTCCCACACACATAAATATTTTAAAGATCAGCTTTTTAAAAAATATCTTTGGGGAGTCGGGCCGTAGCGCAGCGGGTTAAGCGCAGGTGGCACAAAGCACAAGGACCGGAGTAAGGATCCCGGTTCGAACCCCGGCTCCCCACCTGCAGGGGAGTCGCTTCACAGGTGGTGAAGCAGGTCTGCAGGTGTCTGTCTTTCTCTCCCCCTCTGTCTTCCCCTCCTCTCTCCATTTCTCTCTGTCCTATCCAACAATGATGACAACAACAATAATAACTACAACAATAAAACAACAAGGGCAACAAAAGGGAATAAATAAATATAATAAATATTTAAAATATATATCTTTATTTACTTATCCCACATATATATATTTTAAAGATCAGCTTTTTAAAAAATATCTCTATTTATTTATCCAATTTAAATAGAGACAGAGAAACTGAGAGGGGGAGGAGGAGATAGAGAAGGGAACAGACAGACGTGCACCAATTGCAAAGACTTTGCCCTGCAGGTGGGGAGTAGGGGGCTGAACCAGGACCTCCTGCACTGCGATCTGTGTGCTTAACCAGGTGCGCCACTGCCTGGCCCTGTCTGTCTGTCTGTCTGTCTGTCTGTCTCTATCTTCCCCTTCCCTCCCAACTGAATTTTTCTCTGTCTCTATACAAAATAAATCTCGAACCCCCGGCTCCCCACCTGCAGGGGAGTCGCTTCCCAGGCGGTGAAGCAGGTCTGCAGGTGTGTCTGTCTTTCTCTCCCCCTCTCTGTCTTCCCCTCCTCTCTCCATTTCTCTCTGTCCTATCCAACAACAACAACATCAATAACAACAATAACTACAACAACAATAAAAAAAACAAGGGAAAATAAATAGACACATATAAATAAATAAAAATACATAAATAAGTCTGAGTGGGGAGGGACCACCTTCACAGAGGCCCAAGGAAAATCAGCAGGGGAGGGACTGGATGGTAGCCTACCCAGCTGACAACACCCATTATCTTGTGGGAGGACCAGCGTTCAAGGCCCCGGCCCCCACCTGCAGGGGGAAATGTTCACGAATGCTGATGCAGTGCTGTAGGTGTCTCTATCTCTCAATCTCTCTCTGTCCCATCAAAATAAAAATAAATTCAAAAGAGTTTTTAAAAAGGGACGGGGTAGACAGCATCATGGTCGTGCCTGAGGCTCTGAAGTCCCAGGTTCAACCTCCCACACCACCATCAGCCAGAGCTGAGCAGGGCTCTGGTTTAAAAACAAAAAGGGGTCTGGGGGCATAGCATAATAGTTATATGCAAAGGGACTTTCACACCTGAGGCTTTCAGGTCCCAGGTTCAATCCCCCACACCACCATAAGCCAGAGCTGAGCAGTGGTAAAGCTTTGGACTCTCAAGCATGACGTCCCGAGTTGGATCCCTGGCAGCACATGTGCCAGAGTGATGTCTGGTTCTTTCTCTCTCCGCCTATCTTTCTCATAAACAAATAAAATATTTTTTAAAACAGTGGGGTCAGGCGGTAGCGCAGCGGGTTAAGCGCATGTGGTGCAAAGCGCAAGGAGCGGCCTAAGGATCCCGGTTCGAGCCCCCGGCTCCCCACCTGCAGGGGAGTCGCTTCCCAGGCGGTGAAGCAGGTCTGCAGGTGTCTGTCTTTCTCTCCCCCTCTCTGTCTTCCCCTCCTCTCTCCATGTCTCTCTGTCCTGTCCAACAACAACGACATCAATAACAACAACAATAATAACCACAACAATGGTTCAAAACAACCAGGGTAACAAAAGGGAAAAAATGACCTCCAGGAGCAGTGGATGCCTCGAGCCCCAGCAGTACCCCTGGAGGCAAGAAAGAAAAAAGAAAACTGACAGGGAGCATCTCCCCCCACACCTGACCCCCACCCCATGCTGCCAGGCCCGGCCCCCCGCCCACCTCTTTGTCTCTTATTTCGATGACGAGAGTTTCTGCCCGGGCCAGGCTGCAAGGCCGCAGCCGCAGCCTCACGCCCCAGGCCGGCTTCCAGCGGAACAGCAGCAAAGGGATTCCTGCCAGCATCCAGACCACGACGTGGTAACTGATGACCCGCCACGGGCTGCCGCAGTAGCCGCTGAGCCTCTGCGGGGGGACAGGCAGGGTGGCGAGGGGGCCAGGCCGCAGCCCCGCCCGCGGTCCTCCCGCCCGCCCGCCCGCCCACGTACCATGGATGAAACCGAGGAGCTGAGGGGATCCACAGCTGTCTCTGCCATCAGGGTCCCATAGCCGGCGGGCGTGCTGCCCACCAGAGGGCTGCTGTCTGTGGGCAGAGGAGAAAGGTCACTTGGGGGAGTCAAGAAGACAAAAGGGGGGGGCAGGTTATTTCATCTTTTTTTTATATTTATTTTATTTATTTATTCCCTTTTGTTGCCCTTGTTTTATTGTTGTAGTTATTATTGTTGTTGTCATTGTTGGATAGGACAGTGGGATGCATTGGATCGACCTTCCCGTGGTGCATCCTGTGAGTCCCCATTCATTGGGGAAACTGACGATCCTTCCTAGCCGACTGAATCCACATGGATCCCAGTCACTTTCAAAGCCATTAACTGGCTACGGAAGAAGGGCAAATGCTAGAAGAAGAAGAAGGTAGGACAGAGAGAAATGGAGAGAGGAGGGGAAGACAGAGAGGAGGAGAGAAAGACAGACACCTGCAGACCTGCTTCACCGCCTGTGAAGTGACTCCCCTGCAGGCGGGGAGCTGGGGGTTCGAACCGGGATCCTTATGCCGGTCCTTGTGCTTTGCGCCACCTGCGCTTAGCCCGCTGCACTACAGCCCGACTCCCAGGTTATTTCATCTTATTTCACGAGAGGAAGGTAGACACAAGAGAGGAGGGAGCCCAGAGCCAGGGCGGGCAGGACAGCATAACGGTGATGCAGAAGAGACTCTCATGCCTGAGACTCTCAAGACCCAGGTTCAATCCCCAGCAGCACCATAAGCCAGAGCTGAGCAGGGCTCTGGTGTCTCTCTCTCTCTCTCTGTGTCTCTCTCATTAAAATAAATAAATAGGGGGCTGGGTGGTGGCACACCTGGTTGAGCGCACATGTTACAGTGCACAGGGACCCAGGTTCGAGGCCCCGGTCCCCACCAGCAGGGGGAAAGCTTTGTGAGTGGTGAAGCAGTGTTACAGGTGTCTCTCTGTCTCTCTCCCTCCCTATCTCCCCTTTTTCTCTCTTTCTGACTGTCTCTATCCAATAAATAAAGAAGATTAAAGGGAGTCGGGCTGTAGCACAGTGGGTTAAGCGCAGGTGGCACAAAGCACAAGGACCGGCATAAGGATCCCGGTTCGAACCCCGGCTCCCCACCTGCAGGGGAGTCGCTTCACAGGCGGTGAAGCAGGTCTGCAGGTGTCTGTCTTTCTCTCCCCCCTCTGTCTTCCCCTCCTCTCTCCATTTCTCTCTGTCCTATCCAACAACGATGACATCAATAACAACAACAACCACCACAACAACAACAACAAAAGACAACAAGGGCAACAAAAGGGAAAATAAGTAAATAAAACTTAAAAAAAAAAAAAAAAAGAAAGAAAGAAGATAGATGGGCAGGGTGGTGGCGCACCTGGCTCAGTGCACGTCACAATGCGCAAGGACCCGTGTTCGAGGCCCCGGTTCCCACCTAGATGGGGAAACTTCACAGGCGGTGAAGCAGGGCTGCAGGGGTCTATCTCTTTCCCCTTCCTCTCAATTTCTGGCTGTTTCTATCCAATAAATAAATAAAAATATTAAAAAATAAAAAAGAACTTATTTCCCATTGAGAGAGAGAGAGAAAGAGAGCCAGGAACTGAATTTGGGAATTCACACACCCAAGTCCTGAGCCCCACCTGCTGAGCAGCCCCACCTCCCACATCCCAGCCTAAACCTGCCTTGCTCTTGGAAGGTGCACTCCATGCACCCTGCCCGCCCCCAGAAGCCATCCCAGGATGTGGCCCTGAGAGGCGCAGAGCACAGGAATCTCCCTGGTTAAGGCTGCTCTCCACACTTTCACGATCCGAGGAAGGGGCAGGTTGAGAGCTGTTGTGTCCTGTGGCTTAAGACAAAGTCTTGTAAATTCTCTGGGCTATTAGACCCGCCAGTACGGAGTGGCCAGCTTCCTCCTCTGTCTCTCCTGATTCTTCGTCTTGCTAGGGGAGTGGTTTCAGACTCTGACTGGGAGGTTTCCAAGCTTGCAGCCCCCAGGGAGGGTGGGAGAACCCAGTTATTTGAGGTGGGCTGGGGGGGGGGTGCTGAGCAGCCCCCAGGGCTTGAGGAGAGACTCCCAGCTGAACAGTTAGCTGGTTCCCCACTCACCCTCTGTGAGGAAGGGCTGGCTGTCACCCCCATTTTACAGATGAGGGAACTCAGGCTTGTGACTAGCTCAGACAATTCTAGTACAAAACTTCTATTAAAAAAAATTGGGGGAGTTGGGCGGTAGCACAGCGGGTTAAGCACATGTGGCACAAAGCGCAGGACCGGCAAAAGGATCCTGGTTTGAGCCCCCGGCTCCCCACCTGCAGGGGAGTCGCTTCAAGTGAAGCAGGTGAAGCAGGTCTGCAGGTGTCTGTCTTTCTCTCCCCCTCTCTGTCTTCCCCTCCTCTCTCCATTTCTCTCTATCATATCCAACAACGACGACATCAATAACAACAACAATAACTACAATAAAACAACAGGACAACAAAAGGGAATAAATAAATAAATATTTTTAAGAAAAAGATTGGGAGAGAGGACTTCCGGAGGCGGAGCTACGAACAGCAGCAGATGGCTTCCTCTCCTCTCCTCTCCTCTCCTCTCCTCTCCTCTCCTCTCCTCTCCTCTCCTCTCCTCTCCTCTCCTCTCCTCTCCTCTCCTCTCCTCTCCCGGATCAACTAGGAATACCAAAGGAGACCACCCGGGACCGAAACAAGACAGGACTAGAATGACCACAGGAACCCAGTAAATCACCGGTGAGTACAAACATGCGTGGCTGGTGACAGAGAGGAGAGAGGGGCCTAAGGAGAGATTAAGTGACTGCTAACAGTTCAGCAGTTTATCCGTGGAGACACCACCTCCAGTCTGCTCCACAACAAGGGGACAGCTGAAGGGAGGAGAGGACTCCCCAGAGACTCACCAAGTGTAACTCTGAGTCTCCATTACTACTGCCCTCAGAATCTGGAGCAGCGACAGGGAGGGACACCAGGGGACAGAGATCTAACCGGGAAACTCAGGAGAAGACCTATACCTCGGTGGCATAGCTGAGGGGCTGTGAAAGTCTCTTTGCATAACCACTGGATTATCTCTGCCACACCCTGCTTTATCTCTTGGTCAGGAGTCAGTGATTAAGCTGAAGCCTATTGACAGTTTAAAAGCCCTCAGGCTCCCATAGCCTACAGGGAAGAAAAAAAAAGAGGCTTTTAAACCACTGAGCTCCAACTTAGGGATTGAAACAACTGTTAACTTCCACCACTGTGAACCCTTTAATTAACTTACTTAGACACAAGTCAATCCAGGCAATAGTGATCAATAATTTGAAAGGTACTGATAAAGGGAACTCATAACATAATATATAAAATGGTTAAAACAACAAGAAAAAATATTGGAGAATCGAACCAGGACAAGAGTCCAGCTAAAAGTCCTCCAGAGGGTGAAGCACAAAACAACAAGTTCAACATCCAAACATTAGCTAAGGAAATAATAACAGGAGTGAGTAAAGAATTTGAAAAAATTGTAATCAGAAATGCAGGAACAACAAATGAGAATATGGAAGAAAATACTAATTATCTCACGGTTATTAGAGAGCTGAAAGCTGAAATCGCTGAGCTAAGAAGGCAACTAGTTGAACAAGCTAAAACAGTATCAGAGCAGGGCAACAAAATAGATGAACTCCAGAAAGCAGTAGAGGGCAGAGAGAATAGAATCTATGAGGCTGAAGACAGAATTAGCAAATTTCCGCAGCCCCCATGTCCACTTGGTCGATTCCAAATTATATTCCTCCATGAGGATAATTTCTGGAACCATCCGTTCCACCCCGGTTCCATGGCTGCCAGTCCTTAGCAACATCGCCCCGCCAGATATTCGTCGGGATGCGGCATCATCTAAGTTCATTTCCCACGACTACGCTTGACCGGACCTGCCAATATACGCGGATATCTTCGCCCACCCTGTCCAACGCTTGACGTCCTGTCATCCAATCTGGTCCCCTACGCCTACACTGAACTTCTCTGTTCCAGACTCTTGGAAACAGTTGGCAGTCAGCTGAGGTAAAGAACAAACACCTCATCACAGACCCCTGCGAGCGTCAACCCGGCTTTGATGGGGCACGTTATGATTGGGCCCTCCTCAATCGCTATCGAACAGGCCATGGCCGGTGCGCCGCTATGTTCCATAGCTGGGGAGCCAGAGACGACCCGAACTGCCCCTGCGGCTCCAGACAGACTATGACCCACATGGTCAACGACTGCCACCTCTCCAGATTCAAAGGAGGTCTCGAAACTTGACATCAGGCTCAACCTGACGCTGTTGACTGGCTACAGAAGAAGGGCAAACGCCAGAAGAAAGAAGAAGAGACAACTAAAAAAGAAGTAAGAGATCTCAAAAAAAGAGATTAAGAGATGCTGAAAACAACAGAGTCCTATGGGATGACTTCAAAAGAAACAATATACGCATTATTGGCTTACCAGAGGAAGAAAGAGAAGGGGAGGAAGAAAGCATTCTCCAGGCCATAATAGCTGAAAATTTCTCTAGTCTAGACAACACCAAAGACATAAAGATTCAAGAAGCCCAGAGGTCCCAAACAGAATTAACCCAGACCTAAAGACACCAAGACATGTCATACTTAGAATGGAAAGGAATAAGGATAAAGAAAGGATCCTGAAGGCTGCAAGAGAAAAACAAAGAGTCACCTACAAAGGAAAACCCCTAAGATTAGCAGCAGACTTCTCCTTACAAACACTACAGGCCAGAAGAGAATGGCAAGGTATCTATCAAGTGGGGTGGGTGGGTGGGGAGAATACAGGTCCATGAAGGATGATAAATGACATAGAGGGGGTTGTATTGTTAAATGGGAAACTGGGGAATGTTATGCATGTACAAACTATTGTATTTACTGTTGAATGTAAAACATTAATTCCCCAATAAAGAAATAAATTTAAAAAAAAAGAAAATGCAAAATTAAAAAGAAAAAAGATCGGAGGGGCCGGGTGGTGGCGTACCTGGTTGAGCTCATGTATTACAATGCGCAAGGATGTGGGTTCGAGCCCCTGGTCCCCACCTGCAGGGGGAAAGCTTTGCGAGTGGTGAAGCAGGGCTGCAGGTGTCTGTCTCTCTCCCTCTCTCTCCCCCCCTTCCCTCTTGATTTCTGGCTGTCCTCATCCAATAAATAAAGATTTAAAAAATTTAAAAACAAACAAAAAAAAAAGATTGGGAGAGGAGAGGGGTAGATAGCATAATGGTTGTATAAAGAGACTCTCATGCCTGAGGCTCCAAAGCCCCAGGTTCAACCCCCCACACCACCATAAGCCAGAGCTGAGCAGTGTTCTGGTTAAAATAATAATAATAAAGGGGAGTCAGGCTGTAGTGCAGCGGGTTAAACACAGGTGGCGCAAAGCACAAGGACCAGCATAAGGATCCCAGTTCGAACCCCGGCTCCCCACCTGCAGGGGAGTCGCTTCACAGGCGGTGAAGCAGGTCTGCAGGTGTCTATCTTTCTCTCCTCCTCTCTGTCTTCCCCTCCTCTCTCCATTTCTCTCTGTCCTATCCAACAACGACGACAACAACAATAATAACTACAACAATAAAACAACAAGGGCAACAAAAGGGAATAAATGAATAAAATAAAAATAATAATAAAAATTGAAGTTAAAAAACAAAAATTGGGGGACCGAGTGGTGGCGCACCTGGTTGGGCGCACATGTGACAATGCGCAAGGACCTGGGTTCGAGCCCCCAGTCCCCACCTGTAGGAGGAAAGCTTTGCGAGTGGTGAAGCAGGGCTGCCGGTGTCTCTCTGTCTCTCTCCCTCTCTCATTCCCTTCCCTCTAGATTTCTATCCAATAAATAAAATAAAGATAATAAAAAAAATAAAGATTGGGGGCTGAGAGTACCACACCCGGTTAAGTGGACATAACACTACACACAAGGACCTGTGCAAGGTTCTGGGTTTGAACCCTCACTCCCTGCTCCCCACTTGCACTGGGGACACTTCATAAGCGGTGAAACACATGTGCAGATATCTATCTTTCTCCCTCTCCTCTCTCAATTTCTGTCTTAGCGAATAAAATGGGAAATAAAAGGGGTGGTGGGGGATGGCCACTGGGAGCGGCGGATTCACAGCGCCCGCACTGAGTCCCACTAATAACCCTAGAGGAAAAAAATAAGATTTCTTTCTTTCTTTTTTTTGTCTCCAGAGTTACTGCTGGGCTCAGTGCCTGTACCATGAATCCACGGCTCCTGGAGGCCATTTTTCCCCCTTTTGTTGCCCTTGTTGTGGTTACTATTGTTATTATTGATGTTGGCATTGTTGGACAGGACAGAGAGAAATGGAGAGAGGAGGGGAAGACAGAGAGGGGGAGAGAAAGACAGACACCTGCAGACCTGCTTCACCGCCTGTGAAGCGACTCCCCTGCAGGTGGGGAGCCGGGGGCTCGAACCGGGATCCTTAAGCTGGTCCTTGTGCTTTGCGCCACGTGCACTTAGCCCACTGTGCCACCGCCCGACTCCCCAAAGAAGATTTCTTTACTTATTGAGAGAGGGAGGGGGAGAACCAGAGCATCCGTGTCCGGCATACATGGTGCTAGGCCGTGCGCAGCTTTGCTCACTGCTGAGTCACCCTGCCCACTGCCACTACTGAGAGAACCGTCTGTCCTGCCTCCCTGCTGGAGGGTCGTGTGTCTGCTAAGGCCAGCGGACAGTGGCTACTGCAGGGACCCAGAGGGAGGGGCTCACTGTTCAACTTGTTTTGTTTTTTTAATAAGTTTTTTAAAATATTTATTTATTTGGGCAGGGGTAGATAGCATAATGGTTATGCAAACAAGACTGTCACGCCTAAGGCTTCGAAGTGCCAGGTTTAATCCCCTGTACCATCGTAAACCCAGAGCTGATCAGTGCTCTGGTAAAAAAATATATATATATATTTTTTTTTTCAGTTTATAAGATTTTATTTATTTATTAATGAGAAAGACAGGAGGAGAGAGAGAGAAAGAACCAGACATCACTCTGGCACATGTGCTGCTGGGGATCGAACCCAGGACCTCATGCTTGAGATTCCAAAGCTTTACCACTGCGCCACCTCCCGGACCGCTATTTATTTATTTTACCAGAGCACTGCTCAGCTCTGGCTTATGGTGGTGCAGGGGACTGAACCTGGGACTTTGGAGCCTCAGGCATGAGAGTGTGTTTGCAGAACCGTTACGCCGTCACCGCTGCCCTTACTGTTCTTCTTGCGCAGTGTCACTGTCGTGCATTCTCCAACGGGTCCTGGGCCACGTGGCGAGTCTGTCAGAGCTGCTGGCCCTTCCCCACACCTACGGGAGCAACAGCGTTGGCAGTGTGCTGGGTGGCTGTTGGCTTCCCAAGAGGCCTCCAACATCCATAACAGGAATCACTCGCTTTTGTTGCCCTTGGTGTTTTATTGTTATGATTATTGTTGTTGTTGTTGTCGCCATGGTTAGACAGGACAGAGAGAAATGGAGAGAGGAGGGGAAGACAGAGAGGGGGAGAGAAAGTTAGACACCTGCAGACCTGCTTCACGGCCTGTGAAGCGACTCCCCTGCAGGTGGGGAGCCGGG
This sequence comes from Erinaceus europaeus, assembly GCF_950295315.1. Taxonomy (NCBI): domain Eukaryota; kingdom Metazoa; phylum Chordata; class Mammalia; order Eulipotyphla; family Erinaceidae; genus Erinaceus; species Erinaceus europaeus. Next base: position 115,801,137 of record NC_080172.1, read on the forward strand.
GGCTCGAACCGGGATCCTTGCACGGGTCCTTGTGCTTCGTGCCACGTGCGCTTAACCTGATACGCTACCGCCCGGCCCCCTAGAGGAGAACTTTCCCACCACAAAATGAGGGAACCAGAATTCCGATGTTAGGAGGCTGGGGAGCTGGTGCCCACGTGGTTAGCACCTCAAGCCTCTGCCAAGCAGATGACTCAGAAGACAAACAGGCACACACCCAGACCCCAAGCTGCCCGTGCAGAGCAGCCACACAGACCAGGCCTGCAGCAGCCAGGCGCCCAGCTGTGGCGAGGGCGAGCTTCAAAGCTCCACAGAAGAGGTGTCCTCAGCCTCTTGCCTGGGGCTCAGAGATCCAGTCTGGGGCTCGGGCCGGGAAGCCAGTCAGCCTTTCTGGTTCCCCTCTTGCTCTGCGGTCTCCACCCAGCCCGGCCCAGCTGCTTGTCAGTGCGGCTTGTCAGGGCACCATTTCCTTCCTCCCCCAGACAGCCGGCTGCCAGCTGCAGGTCTCACAGGGCTGAGAGCCTTCTGCTTCCTGGTGCAGCCCAGGGAGGGGCTCCCCCGGCGGCTCCCGGCTTGGAGGGTGGAGGCACATGTGTTCAAACAATGGACAGCCTAGCTGGGTCCGGTTCTCAAGTTTTAGGCCACCAGGAAGCCACCGGCTTCCTTTTTAAACATAAGACAGAAAGAAACGGAGAGAGGAGGGGGAGACAGGGAGACACCTGCCTTCCTCCTGTAAGTGTGGGGTGGGGGATTCAAAGCCGGGTGACGTGTACTCTACCAGGTGTGCCACCACCCGGCCCCAGAGACTCACGTATGGGGACCTATTTCTTTTTTAAGATACCTTTTTTTTTTTTAAGTTATTTATTTATTTATTTATTCCCTTTTGTTGCCCTTGTTGTTTTATTGTTGTAGTTATTATTGTTGTTATTGATGTTGTTGTTGTTGGATAGGACAGAGAGAAATGGAGAGAGGAGGGGAAGACAGAGAGGGCGAGAGAAAGACAGACACCTGCAGACCTGCTTCACCGCCTGTGAAGCGACTCCCCTGCAGGTGGGGAGCCGGGGTTCGAACCGGGATCCTTATGCCGGTCCTTGTGCTTTGCGCCACCTGCGCTTAACCCGCTGCGCTACAACCCGACTCCCAGGACCTATTTCTTTTTCACCACAACCCTACCAAGCAGCCATGACTTTTACCCCTATTTTATAGACTGGGAAACTGAGAATCAGAGAGGTGCAATGGTGGGATTAGAACTCAGCCAGTCTGGCTCAGAGTTCAAACTCTTTTTTTTTTGGGGGGGGGAATTAAAAAAATTATCTCGATTTATTTATTGGATTGAGACGGCCAGAAATCAAGAGGGAAGGCAGAGGTAGAGACAGAGGGAGACAGAGAGACGCCTGCAGCCCTGCATCACCACTTGTGAAGCTCTCCCCCTGCAGGGGTTTGGGGAGCGGGCCCAAACCCAGGCTCTTAAGCATGGTAGGCGCCTAGGGTTCCTACTCCTTACTGATTTATCTTTGTGGGGCTGGGGTCTCACGCTTTCATTCAGACAGAGAGAGAGACGGAGACAGACTATAGCAATGGCACCTCCCCAGTGGTGGGTATTTTCTCTCTTTCTTTCTTCCTCTCTTCCTTCCTTCCTTCCTTCCTTCCTTCCTTCCTTCCTTCCTTCCTTCCTTCCTTCCTTTCTTTCTTTCTTTCTTTCTTTCTTTCTTTCCGAGCACTGCTCAGCTCTGGCTTATGGTGGTGCAGAGGACTGAACCTGAGTTTCAGGCATGAGAGTCTCTTCGCGGAGCCATGATGCCCTGATGCCCTCCACGCCCCGCTTGTGCTCTTAGCTACCGCACCCCCACTACTGCTGCTGTCTTCATCTCTGATAAAGCTCCCGGCTCTGACAAGTAGTCCCCCTCTGGGAAAGCAAGGGGACTTGAGGAGATAATGGTTGTGCAAGTAACATTTCAAAAAAAACCTTTCATGCCCGAGGCTCTGAGGTGCCAGGTTCAATCCCCAGCCCCGTCATAAGCCAGAGCTGAGCAGAGCTCCGAGGACAACAGACAAGGGCCTTAGTCTCTCTGGGCTTCCGCGTCCTCTCTCTTTCTCTGGGATCACAACCCCGGAACAGCCGGAGTGTCTGCAGTTCCTGGAGCTCCGTGTCCAGGTGGGTGGCGGCTGGCTGCTCCGCCAAAGGCGTGGCCTCGGCCCTGACCCATTTCTCGGGCTCCCCCACCCCCCGGCCACATCAGCCCGTGGGAAAGTGGCAAAGCGGCAAAGCCCACCCCCTACCACCGCTCCCCTCCCCTGTGCTGGCGGACCCAGCTGCTCACCCAGGGCCTTCTGGCCACCAGGCCGAGAGCCAGCTGGGAACCGGGAGAGAGAGAGAGGCCTGCGGCACTCGGGCCCCAGCCAGGGACGGCCACCTGCCCGCTGCAGCTTTTCTCCTGCGGCCGCCCTTCACCTCAAACCCTTAACCAAGGGGCAGACAGCTCTGGGCGGGCAGCTGGCCTGTGGACTCGTCTGGATGCTAGAACAGGGCCACACTCCAGTCAGGGGCCACGGTCTCTACACCCACCCCTGCCCACCATGAGCGCACAGCGTCCCTCTCCCTCCTGCTCAGTCCTGCCGTGGAGAGGGGGGTCAGGAACGATGTATGGCGTGGATGAGTGAATGAGTGAGTGGGTGAATGAATGAATGAATGAATGAATGAGTGAGTGAGTGAATGCACAACTATCTGTTGCAACTGTAACAGGTGCCAGGTGTCTCTCTGAGATCAGAAGAGGTAGGGCGTGTTCAGGGTGGTCTGGCTGCAGACCCAAGTGTCTCTCTGTCTACCTCCTGCCTCTGGGTGACTCGCCATGAGGTGTGGAGGGGAGGGCCTCCCCCTTGAAGGGCCCTGCCAGACACCAGCCTGTGCCACCCTCCCCCCAGGGACTGAGAAGGGAGCTCGCAAAAGGTCTCCCCTGAGCCTGCCACACAGCCATCAATGCACCAGGACGGGCGGCCGGGGAAGACGAAGAAGGGGGAAGGAAGCCCGTCTGGAGCGAGTCTTGTCTCCCGGCAAGGGCAGGCCCAGGGCACCGTGCTGACGGACATCTGTGCAGACGCTCGGCCGTGCTTGTCTCTCTAGGCATGCCGCGGTCTCCCCAGGATGGCACCGGGATGTCAGAGCAGTGTCCAGTGCACACAGGCTGTCTGGGATAAGAATGCTTTCCGGGGGGGCTGGGCGGTAGCGCAGCGGGTTAAGCGCACGTGGCGCAAAGCACAAGGACCCGCGTTAAGGATCCTGGTTCGAGCCCCCGGCTCCCCACCTGCAGGGGAGTCGCTTCACAGGCGGGGAAGCAGGTCTGCGGGTGTCTGTCTTTCTCTCGCTCTCTCTGTCTTCCCTTCCTCTCTCCATTTCTCTCTGTCCTATCCAACAACAGCAATAGCAACAATAACAGTAACGACAACAAGAGCAACAAAATGGGGAAAAAGTGGCCTCCAGGAGCAGTGGATTCGTAGTGCAGGCACTGAGCCCCAGCAATAACCCTGGGGGCAAAAAAAAGGAAGAAGGAGAAGAAGAAGAAGAAGAGAAAGAGGAAGAAGGAGAAGGAGAAGGAGACATTCAGGTGGTCCGGGAGGTGGCGCAGTGGATGAAGCATTGGACTCTCAAGCATGAGGTCCTGAGTTCAATCCTCGGCAGCACATGTACCAGAGTGATGTCTGGTTCTTTCTCTCTCTCTCCTCCTCCTCCTATCTTTCTCATGAGCAGATAAATAAAATCCTAAAGAGACTGCTTTCATCGTGATCCTACTAACAGCCACTTGTCTTCAGCAAGGTGCCTGCCCCTCCAAGGGTGGGAATTCTAGCCTTTCATTTCACAGCTGACGAAACTGAGGAACAGAATTTTGAAGTCGTTCGCCCGGGGTCACACAGCTTGAAAGGGAAGCTGGAGACGAGTGGGTCTGAAGGAACACCCTCCCCGGAGTTCATCCTCACAGGCACGGGCAGGAATCCCGCTCACGACGCGGCACAGAGGGGTCGGCTGGCACGTCCGACTCAGACCTCGCCTGCCTGTCCACAGCCCCGGAGCAAGGCGCAGGGGCCAGAGTCAAAGGCATGTGGGGGGAGCCGGGCGGTGGCGCAGCGGGTTAAGTGCAGGTGGCGCAAAGCACAAGGACCAGAGGAAATGCTCCCGGTTCGAGCCCCCGGCTCCCCACCTGCAGGGGAGTCGCTTCCCAGGCGGTGAAGCAGGTCTGCAGGTGTCTGTCTTTCTCTCCCCCTCTCTGTCTTCCCCTCCTCTCTCCATTTCTCTCTGTCCTATCCAACAACAATAACAATGACAATAATAACCACAACAAGGATAAAACAACAAGGGCAACAAAAGAAAAATAAAAGCCTCTGAGAGTCGGGCTGTAGCGCAGCGGGTTAAGCACATGTGTCACAAAGCGCAAGGACCCAAGTAAGGATCCCGGTTCGAGCCCCCGGCTCCCCACCTGCGGGGGAGTCGCTTCCCAGGCGGTGAAGCAGGTCTGCAGGTGTCTGTCTTTCTCTCCCCCTCTCTGTCTTCCCCTCCTCTCTCCATTTCTCTCTGTCCTGTCCAACAACAACGACAACAATAATAACTACAACAAGGGCAACAAAAGGGAATGAATAAATAAATAATTGTTTATAAAAAAAGAAAAGCATTTTTTTAAAGGCATGCGGGAACCTCTGCCTTCCTAACCTGCTGGCCTTCCCCATGCTGGCCTGGCAGCCGTCCGGGCAGCAGGGCCACGTCCTCCCTCCTTGTTTTCCTCTCTGGCCAACGGCTCTTCTCTGCCAGAGACAAAGAAGTAGGGGCGACGGGCAACCTGCCAGGATCCCCATCTCTGGACTGGGGGTCGGAGCGAGTTTCATCACCGACTGGACGCACTTTCTGCTGGGGGGGGGGGGGGGGTGGCGAGCAGAAAGGAGGCAGAGGTGAGGGAAGAGAGCTTCACGTGAGTGGGGGTCTGCAGCTGCAAAAAGCCCGAGACCCCCGCAGGCCCTTTGCAAGGTCTGGGGTCTGAACGGACAGGAGGGATGGACGGGTCCCCTCGGCAGCAGGTGGGGTGTGAGCCAACACTCCGGGCCTGGGGGTGGGCGTGAGGGTGGCACTGCCAGGGGACGGGCAGGGGGTGGCGTTTGTGCCCCAGGACTCAGCCCCCTCTTTTAACTTTATCTGCTAGATCGGAGAGAAATTGAGGGGGGCTGGGGGGACGGAGACAGCGGGACACCTACAGCCCTGCTTCTCCGCTCATGAAGCTTCCCCTCCACCCCTGCAGGTGTGTGTGTGGGGGGACCGAGGGCTCGAACCCGGGTCCCTGCGCGCAGACATTGGCGCAGTTAACCTGGTGCACCACCACCCGGCCCCATCCCGGTTCCAGGAGGGAGTGTGTGTGTGTGTGGGGGGACCGAGGGCTCGAACCCGGGTCCCTGCGCGCAGACATTGGCGCACCTAACCTGGTGCACCACCACCCGGCCCCATCCCGGTTCCAGGAGGGAGTGCGGGGTGTGCGTCCCGCCCCGAGCAGCCGCGGCAGGCGGGTGCACCCCCCCCACCCCCCCGTGCTGGCCCCTGGCCCGAGACCCCCACCCGGGCGGCGCACTCACCTGCGCTCATGCCGGCGCCTCGAGCTCATCGCCGGCTCCCCGCGGCCCAGGCCCGGGCGTCGCGAAGCCTCGCAGCCGGTGCGCTAGGCGGAAGCCCCCAGGCGCCGGGCGGGGCTGGGCGGGCGGCACCAGCACCTGCAGGAGCGGCGGCGGCGGGGAGGGCGCACTAGAGCCGCAGCTGTCCAGCTCTGCGCGCCGCCAGGCCCCGCCCCTCCCTCCCGCTGCGGCTACGGCAGCTCGCTGCGCCGCAAGGGCTGTCGGGATTTGTAGTCCTGTCCCGCCTCCGCCATGTTTGCGGAGGGGAGGGGCGAGCTCCTCCTTTCCTCCAGGCTCACTGCTGTGCAACTCGGGCATCTAAGATGACATCTGCTGTGCAACTCAAGCATCCAAGTTCGACATCCTCGAGGAAACACTCACGAAAGACATGTCTCTGATATCTGATTACTGTAAAAAATGGCGACTAATCCCTAGCACTGCAAAAACGGTATCATCTGTTCTCCATCTACACCATGCCTCGGCCTCGCGTGAGCTTCATGTGCAGCTTGGCGATACGAGAATCCGGCATGAAGCCCAGCCAGTCTATCTTGGCGTTACTCTCGATCGCACTCTGTCATTTCACGAACATCTCATAAAAACTGCAGCAAAGGTGGGCGCGAGGAATCACATCATTGCAAGACTGGCCAGCTCCTCATGGGGCGCGAGCGCTTCCACACTGCGATCATCCTCTCTGGCATTATGCTATTCCACTGCAGAATACTGTGCCCCAGGATGGTTCCGTAGCCCTCATGTCCACTCGGTCGATTCCAAATTATATTCCTCCATGAGGATCATTTCTGGAACCATCCGTTCCACCCCAGTTCCATGGCTGCCAGTTCTTAGCAACATCGCCCCGCCAGATATTCGTCGGGATGCGGCATCATCTAAGTTCATTTCCCACGTCTACGCTCGACCGGACCTGCCAATATACGCGGATATCTTCGCCCACCCTGTCCAACGCTTGACGTCTCGTCACCCAATCTGGTCCCCTACGCCTACACTGAACTTCTCTGTTCCAGACTCTTGGAAACAGAGTTGGCAGTCAGCTGAGGTCAAGAACAAACACCTCATCACAGACCCCTGCGAGCGTCCACCCGGCTTTGACCTGGCACGTTATGATCGGGCCCTCCTCAATCGCTATCGAACAGGCCATGGCCGGTGCGCCGCTATGTTCCATCGCTGGGGAGCCAGAGACGACCCGAACCGCCCCTGCGGCTCCAGACAGACTATGACCCACATAGTCAACGACTGCCACCTCTCCAGATTCAAAGGAGGTCTCGAAACTTGACATCGGGCTCCACCTGACGCTGTGGACTGGCTGCGGAAGAAGGGCAAACGCCAGCAGCAGAAGAAGTGCTGCACCGTCCTCAAGGCACAGGGACTGGCAGCCCGCCCCTCCGCGCCTCCCCAGGTGTCAGTCCCGCGGCATATCACGGTGGTTCAGTCTTTCTTTTCATTGTGTGTATTTAATATTGGCTAGAGACAGAGAGTAATTGAGAAGGGAGGAGGAGACAGAGAGGGAGACAGACACCTGCAGCCCTGCTTCACCACTCAAGCTTTCCCCTGCAGGTGGGCACCGGGGGCTCGAACCTGGGCTTTTTGCACACTGTAACTTGTGCGCTCAAGCAGATGGGCCACCGCCTGGCCCCCACAGGGGGCTTGTGAAATCCCAGAAATAGCAGAGGCAAACCCCAGACCCCAGAAGTCTCGCCCGCACAGCTTGGGTGCGTGGAGAACCCTAGAGGGCAACAGAGACTCACGCTGATTTTTTCCTTATTGCTATATATTTTTTTAATTTATAAAAATGGAAGCATGGACAAGACCATAGGATAAGAGGGGTACATTTCCACACATTGCCCCCCTACAAAGCTCCATACTGGTCGGAGCCAGCCGACCAGGAACAGTAGTATCTGGATTGAGAATAGAGAGAAGACAGTGAAATGGGATCGGGAGGGCCCCAGCCCAATGACTGAGCGCCCAGATTTCTCTCTTCCTTTCTTTCTTTCTTTCTCTCTTTCTTTCCTTTTTGTTGCCCTTGCTTTTTTTATTGTTGTAGTTATTATTATTGTTGTTGATGTCTTTGTTGTTGGATAGGACAGAGAGAAATGGAGAAAGGAGGGAAAGACAGAGGGGGAGAGAAAGACAGACACCTGCAGACCTGCTCCATCACATGTGAAGTGACTCCCCTGCAGGTGGGGAGCCGGGGCCTCGAACCGAGATCGTTACACCGGGATCCTTACGCCGGTCTCCTTGCGCTTCGTGCCACGTGCGCTTAACCCGCTGCGCTACCGCCCGACTCCCTTATTTATTTACTGTTGTAGCACAACTTATAGATTTCAGATGGACAAAAAATTAGTATCATTTCTAGTATCTTAAGATAAACTGTCTTCGAATGGGAGCTTCCTTCCCAGCGCTTTGGGGAGGGGCCAAGTGGTGGCGCACCTGGTTAAGCGCACACATTACAGTGCATGAAGACCGGGGTTCGAGCGCCAGGTCCCCACCTGCAGGGGGACAGCTTCACGAGTGGTGAAGCAGGGCTGCTGTCTTCCCCTCTCTCTGAATTTCTCTCTGTTCTGTCAGATAAAATAGTTAAAAAATACTTAAGGTGGGGAGGACACCATAGCCCCGAAGCTTCCTCCAGCGCAGTGAAGGCTGGTGGGCTCAAACCTTGGCACATGTATGAGGAGCAAGCAGGTGCGCTACCCAGTGACCTTGCCGGCCCCTACCGGTGTCACTACCTGGTGTCACTACCTGGTGTCACTGCTTCCTGATGCGCGAGCCTCTCTGGACAAAGGGGCTCCCTCCGCCAAGTCTTCTAGAAGGCAGCTAATGGGCTGGTCGAGGCAGGAGGCCAGAGGGAGCTTCCTTCCAAGCCACTGAGGATGTGAGAGGTCCTGCCACACACCAAGAGTTACCCCGGGGGAAGTGGCTCTCTCTGTGTGGTCTTCTGGGCGTCTGTGGGCTAGAGGCCCATCACATGGACCAATGCTCACTGAAGTGCTTGTTGCAGGGCTGTCTCTTCATGAGGCGCAGCTGACTGGTGCATCTGAGGGAAGAAGGGGAAGAACGGGAGGTCGCCAGGCCAGGCCGGTTTGGTTTATTCCAGCTCTAGAGAGGGCACAGCCTCACTTCTCCATTTTTTCAGTCTTGTTAGATTGTTGCACCAGAAGGGGATTTTTTTTTTTTTTTTTTTTTTTTTACCTAGTGACAAATCCCATGACAAGATTATGTCTGTGTAGGTCCATAAAGGGGGATTTCAGCAGTTCATCTTTTTTTTTTTTTCTGCCTCCAGGGTTGTTGCTGGGGCTCAGTGCCTGCACCATGAATCCACTGCTCCTAGAAGCCATTTTTCCCCCTTATGGTGTCCTTGTTGTTTTAGCCTTGTTGTGGTTATTATTGTTGTTGTTGATGTCATTCGTTGTTGGGTAGGACAGAGAGAAATGGAGAGAGGAGGGGAAGACAGAGAGGGAAAGAGAAAGACAGACGCCTGCAGACCTGCTTCACCACCTGTGAAGCGACTCCCCTGCAGGTGGGGAGCCGGGGGCTCGAACCGGGATCCTTATACCAGTCCTTGCGCTTTGTGACACATGCGCTTCACCCGCTGTGCCACCGCTTGACTCCCTCAGCAGTTCATCTTCTGGTTTCCCCCAGCAAGGAGAGGAAGTGGCCAGCAGAGAATGTAAGTGAGGAGAATTGGCCGGCACCCCTCAGCAGCTGTCAGCATGACGAGAGAGATGAGGAAGAAGCGTGATTATAGCCTGGCGCAGAGAGCCCATGCCCTGAGCAGAAAGAGCTCTAGCTCTGACTAGTTAAACTGTCAGCTCCTGAGGACTGGGGATCAATCACCTCTATGCTCCCCAAAATCTTCAGCGGAAGACTTTTCACAATGAAGTTCTTCTAGATAAAGCAGAATGTGGACGTCAGAGTGCATTTGCTCTGCTGGGGGCTGGATGCCTTCATTTTTAAAAAACATTTTATTAATTTAAAAAAATATTTTATTTATTTTATTTTTGAGAGAAATGCAGAGAGAGACACAGAGAGAAACCCCAGAGCCCTGTTCAGCTCTGGTCTATGGTGGTGTGGGGGATTGAACCTGGGACTTTGGAGCCTCAGGCCTGAGAGTCTGTTTGCAGAACCATGATGCTATCTTCCCCGCCCAACATTTTATTAATTTTAATTAAAGACTTATAGAGAGAAAGACCAGAGCACTGTTCAGCTCTGGTTTATGGTGGTGCTGGGGATTGAACCTGGGATCTTTGAGGCCTCAGGCACGAAAAGTCATTGTCATAACAATTGTGCTGTGCCCCAGCCCCATTTATTATTTTTTAAGCCAAAGCACTGATCAATTCTGGTTTATGGTGTAACTGGGGCTTGAGCCTGGGACTTAGAAGCCTCAGGCATGAAGGCATTTTATTTTATTTTATTTTATTTGCCTCTAGGGTTATCGCTGGGGCTCGGTGCCAGCACTAGGAATCCACTGCTCCTGGTGGCCATTTTCTCCATTTTATTGGACAGCACAGAGAGAAATTGAGACAGGAGGGGAGACAGAGAGGGATATCTGCAGACCTGCTTTGCCACTTGTGAAGCTGAAGTTCTTTCTTGCACAACCATTCCGCTATCTTCCACACACATTTACCCTTTAGACTTCAACCAGAGTTCTGAGCCGTGAATGCTGTTAATTCCTATTTTGTAGATAGGAAAACAGAATCACAAAGCTTCAACAACTTGCCCAAAGACCTGGTAAGGAGAGATGGCTGATTTCAGTCCTAGAGAGAAGCTCATACTATTCTACCAAATTTTCATTTTTATTACTTTTAAAATAACATTTCTTTTAAAAAATATTTATTTATGTATTTATTCCCCTTTGTTGCCCTTGTTGTTTTATTGTTGTAGTTATTATTGTTGTCGTTGTTGGATAGGACAGAGAGAAATGGAGAGAGTAGGGGAAGACAGAGAGGGGGAGAGAAAGACAGACACCTGCAGACCTGCTTCACCGCCTGGGAAGCGACTCCCCTCCTGGTGGGGAGCCAGGGGCTCAAACTAGGATCCTTATGCCGGTCCTTGGGCTTTGCGCCACGTGCGCTTAACCCACTGTGCTACCTCCCGACTCCATATATATTTTTTAACCAGAGCACTGTTTAGCTGTGTCTTATGGTGGTGCAGGGGATTGAACTTGGGAATTTGGAGGCTCGGCATGAGTCTCTTTGCATAACCATTGTTATCTACCCTCTGTCAAAAAAATATTTTTCAATAAGAGAGAAAAAGAAACAGAATATTATTCTGGCATCTGTGATGCTGGGGATCAAACTCAGGACCTCATGCTTGCAAACCCAGTGTTTTATTTCCTTTGCCACCTCTCAGGGCGATATATATATATATATATATATATATATATATATATATATATATATATTTTTTTTTTTTTTTTTTAAATTAAAATTTTGTTTACTGGGAGTGAGGTTAAGCGCAGTGGGTTAAGCGCACGGGGTGCAAAACACAAGGACCGGCGTAAGGGTCCCAGTTCAAGCCCCCAGCTCCCCACCTGCAGGGGAGTCACTTCACAGGTGGTGAAGCAGGTCTGCAGGTGTCTGTCTTTCTCTCCCCTTCTCTGTCTTCCCCTCCTCTCTCCATTTATCTCTGTCCTGTCTAACGACGACATCAATAATAACAACAACAACTACATCAATCAAAAGACAACAAGGGCAACAAAAGGGAAAATAAATAAATACATAAAATAAAAATTTGTTTATCCTTATTTATTTATTGGATAGAGACAGTCAGAAATCAAAAGAGAAAGGTGAACTAGAGAGGGAGAAAGACAGAGAGACCCCTGCAGACCTGCTTCACCACTTGCAAAACTTTTCCCTTGCAGCTGGGGACCAGGGGCTGGAACTTGGGTCCTTGTGCATGGTACCTGGTCCTGGGTGTAGTACTTTCACTGATTTTTTGAATGAAGACACAGTATCAGGACCCACAGAGGACCCAGAAGTAGCATAAAGGGGAAATACTTTCTCCACACAGGTCTGTAGTTTTGTAGGTACTTGCTTGGGACTGTGAACTAGGACGTTTGTCTGCAACCCAGTGAGAGATGAAACAGGCAGGAGATCCAGCTATCAGTTGACCACATTCTCATTTAGCTCTGAGTGGCCCACGGCTACAAAGGGAACTTGCCAGGAGCCATTTCTCTGCTTGATAGATGATAAGCTTTGAAACAATGGAAGCCCTCGAGACAAGTTTTATTTCCCCTCTGGGCAGGCAATTTCCCCTCAGTAATCAAGTGAGACAACACACATTTATCAGTAATCAAGTGAGACAACACACAGTTGTGGTAACAAACATGGTTTCGGCCATTGTTTGTTGCAAGGAACATTCCACTTTGAAGTTTGCTCCCCCTCCTCCTACTCCAGCATCTCTGCCTCCCCCTTCCCCCTATCCTCCCCCTTTCCCAAAGCCTTATAATGCCTGTGAACACAATAAAATTTTGCAGCTTGATCAGAAACTTGTCTTGCTGTCGTTCTTTAGTGTCTCGTGTCCCTGTCATTCCAGGTATTTTAGGTTCCTAGCCCCTGTTCACCGCCCTCCTGGTCGGGGCATCTGGCGCCCAACGTGGGACGAAGAAGCCTTCTGGACCTAGAAACTCCCCTGATCGAGGGGGTGGGCCAACCCGAAATCCCTGAGTCACCACGGCCGAGGGGGTAACGCAAAGACTTGCATAGATCGCCATGGAGATAGCCGACCATGAGTCGCATCTGGAGGAGAGTGTCACAGCGGCTGAGCTAAGCAATACCATGGGACATGAATTCAGCAAAGTATTTATTCATTAAAGGACTCAAGGAGTCACTCAAGACACGAGGAACTAGGGTTAAAAAAGGAAGAATTAAAGAAGTTTTTAGATTATATTGGAAATATTTGCCCCTGGTTCCCCCAGGAAGGCACTATAGATGAGAAACGTTGGAGGAGAATTGGTGACTGTCTTAATGATCACTATCAGTCTTTTGGTCCTGAGCATGTACCTGTTTCTGCCTTTTGTTACTGGAATTTAATTAATGATATCTTAAAAATCTATAATAATCACCCTGATATTAAAAACCTTATTACAGAGGGTGAAAAGGTCCTCTGGCAACTTTCTCATCCGCCGTCCAGGACAAAGACCCCATCCCCATGCCCTTCTGTGATTATTGATCTTGATCCCCCAGTACCTAGTCAAAATAAAAGCCTCCCAGCACCCGATGAAAGTAAAAGCCCTGTTCCCCTCCCTATAGGTCCCACCTCACTTACTAAAGTTCCCTCCATTGACCCTCCTATTGCTAATTCACATGAGAATGAAACCCAGCATTCTTTCCCCCGCCTCTATCCAGTTTTACAAAACCCCCCCTCTCCTGAAGCACTTCCCGTGGAGGATGAGGCTTTGCTAGAAAAAGAGGCTACCAAATACCACAATCCCGATTGGTGTCCTCCTCCCTTTATTTTTATTTATTTATTTATTTTAAAATATTTATTTATTTATTCCTTTTTGTTGCCCTTGTTTGTTGCTTTATTGTTGTAGTTATTATTGTTGTTATTGATGTCGTTGTTGTTGGATAGGACAGAGAGAAATGGAGAGGGGAGGGGAAGACAGAGAGGGGGAGAGAAAGACAGACACCTGCAGACCTGCTTCACTGCCTGTGAAGCGACTCCCCTGCAGGTGGGGAGCCGGGGGCTCGAACCGGGATCTTTACTCCCGTCCTTGTGCTCTGCACCACATGCGCTTAACCCGCTGCGGTCCTCCTCCCTTTAATCCCCCTCCCAACACTTATGCCCCTGCTCTCCAGCCTGACCCTCTCCTTGACCATCCTTCCATCAGGAGGGCACGCTCAGGAGCCCTTACAGAAATTTCCACCCTCTGCAAGGTCCTTGCTGACCGGAAAGAGCAGCTTCAATTAATGAAAGAAATAGCTGCAGTTACAGAAGAACTTACATTTTTAGCTTCACCAAAAAACCTAAGCCCAAAAAACCTAAACCCAACCCCTAAAACTAAAACTAAAACTAAACCATCCAAATCAAAACCAGTTTTGGCTTTCCCTGTTACTCGGAGCCAGGCTCAAACTGGCTAACCCTAACCCCTACGCTCTTCCTTGTCCAGACTGCCTCCCTACACCACTGTCCCTCCGTTTTGTGCTCCGGTCCTTGACTTGGCCAATAATACTGATTAGACCACCAAGGCTAAAACTCAACTAGCACAAAACACAGCTTCCCTTAGATAATTAATAGAAGAAAAATGAGAGCATTTACAGTTAGTTAAAGAACTGTGGTCTCTTAATTTGGCATTATCTTAAAACTAACAAGCCAAAAAAAAAAAAAAGATCCAGGTTTTTCCCTCTGGCTTCCCCCAGAGCTCTCAGAAAGTGTTAAACCAGTTCTGAGTGAGATCTTATCTGGCTAGCAAGCTATTTAGAGAAAGAATGAAATCAAACAAGACGTTCTCTTTAACTTAAAAGCTATTAATCAGAGAACCAGTACATACTTTTTATAGAAATTTAATGATTTGTTTCTTTAAAACTGTAAAATGTACCTTAGCCTAGAAAAAGAATTTCAAAGATTTTTCTCTGTGTGGCGGTAAACTGAGCCCACCTGTTCCGCCCGCACAGCCAATCACGGCACAGAGCTACTGCTCCACAGATTGGCAAACACTTCAGTCAATCATTCTTAGCCACAAACGCCCCTCCTGGGAGGCTGTGAATTAAAAATCCAAAAGCCACTTTTAAAAAAAAAATTTTTTTTATTTAAGAAAGGATTAATTAACAAAACCATAGGGTAGGAGGGGTACAACTCCACACAATTCCCACCGCCCAATCTCCATATCCCACCCCCTCCCCCGAAAGCTTTCACATTCTCTATCCCTCTGGGAGCATGGACCCAGGGTCATTGTGGGTTGCAGAAGGTAGAAGGTCTGGCTTCTGTAATTGCTTCCCCGCTGAATATGGGCGTTGACTGGTAGGTCCATACTCCCAGTCTGCCTCTCTCTTTCCCTAGTAGGGTGGGTCTCTGGGGAAGCTGAGCTCCAGGACACATTGGTGGGGTCTTCAATCCAGGGAAGTCTGGCCGGCATCCTGATGGCACCTGGAACCTGGTAACTGAAAAGAGAGTTAACATACAAAGTCAAACAAATTGTTGAGCAATCATGGACCCAAAGCTTGGAAAAGTGGAGGGGAAGTATTAGGGAGGTACTCACTGCAAACTCTAGTGTACTTCTGCTTTCTTACTTTGGTGCCATACTCCAAACTCAGTCATTTTCTGCTTTGCGTTTCTACTTCTTCTTTTTTTTTTTACATGCATAACATTCCCCAGATTCCCATTTAACAATACATACCCACTATTTCATTCATAATTTTTCATGGACCTGTATTCTCCCCACCCACCCACCCACCCCAGAGTCTTTTACTTTGGTGTAATACTCCAATTCCATTTCAGGTTCGACTTGTGTTTTCTTTTCTAATCTTGTATTTCAACTTTGGCCTGAGAGTGAGATCATCCCGTATTCATCCTTCTGTTTCTGACTTATTTCACTCAACATGATTTTTTCAAGGTCCATCCAAGATCGGCTGAAAACGGTGAAGTCACCATTTTTTATAGCTGAATAGTATTCCATTGTGTATATATACCACAACTTGCTCAGCCACTCATCTGTTGTTGGACACCTGGGTTGCTTCCAGGTTTTGGCTATTACAAATTGTGCTGCCAAGAACATATGTGTACACAGATCTTTTAGGATGGATGTGTTGGGTTCCTTAGGATACATCCCCAGGAGGGGAATTGCAGGGTCATAGGTTAGGTCCATTTCTAGCCTTCTGAGAGTTCTCCAGACTGTTCTCCACAGAGGTTGGACCAATTGACATTCCCACCAGCAGTGCAGGAGGGTTCCTTTGACCCCACACCCTCTCCAGCATTTGCTGCTGTTACCTTTTCTGATGTGCGACATTCTCACAGGAGTGAAGTGATATCTCATTGTTGTCTTGATTTGCATTTCTCTGACAATCAGAGACTTGGAGCATTTTTTCATGTGTTTCTCGGCCTTTTGGATCTCTTCTGTGGTGAATATTCTGTCCAAGTCCTCCCCCCATTTTTGGATGGGGTTATTTGTTGTCTTGTTGTTGAGTCTGGCAAGCTCTTTATATATGTTGGTTATTAAACTCTTATCTGATGTATGGCATGTAAAGATCTTCTCCCATTCTGTGAGGGGTCTCTTGATTTGGGTAGTGGTTTCTTTTGCTGTGAAGAAGCTTTTTAATTTGATGTAGTCCCATAGGTTTATACTTGCCTTAGTCTTCCTTTTAATTGGATTCGTTTCATTGAAAATGTCTTTAAAATTTATGCGGAAAAAAGTTCTTCCAATATTTTCCTCTAAGTATCTGATAGTTTCTGGTCTAACATCCAAGTCCTTGATCCACTTGGAATTTACTTTTGTATTTGGTGAAATACAGTGATTCAGTTTCATTCTTCTGCATGTTTCAACCCATTGTTTCCAACACCATTTGTTGAAGAGACTCTGCTTCCCCCATATAATAGTCTGGGCCCCTTTGTCAAAGATTAGATGTCCATACGTGTGGGGCCTCATTTCTGGGCTCTCAATTCTATTCCACTGGTCAGTGTGTCTGTTCATGTTCCAGTACCAAGCAGTTTTGATGACAATGGCCCTATAATACAGTTTGAGATCTGGCAGTGTGATGCCTCCGGTTCTGTTCTTTTTTCTCAAGATTGTTTTGGCAATTCTAGGTCTTTTCTGGTTCCAGATAAACATTTGTAGCATTTTTTCTATTCTCCTAAAAAATGTGCTTGGGATCTTGATGGGGATAGCATTAAATTTGTAGATGGCTCTGGGTAATATATTCATTTTGATGATGTTAATTCTTCCAACCCATGAACATGGAATATCTTTCCACTTCTTTGTGTCTTTTTCAATTTCTTTGAGTAGTGACTCATAATTTTCAGTATACAAGTCTTTCACTTCTTTGGTTAGGTTTACTCCTAGATATTTTATTGTTTTTGTTGCTATAGAAAAAGGAACTGATTTCTGGATTTCAATTTCTTCTAACTTAGTGTTTGCATAGAGGAATGCCACTGACTTTTGAATGTTAATTTTATAGCCTGACACCTTAGTGTATTGCCTTATGATTTCCAAAAGCTTCTTGCTGGATTCCTTAGTTTTTTCCATGTATACTATCATGTCATCTGCAAATAAGGAGAGTTTGACTTCTTCTCTTCCAATCTGTATGCCTTTAATTCCTTGCTCCTGCCTGATTGCTATGGCAAGAACTTCCAACACTATGTTGAATAGTAATGGTGATAGTGGGCAGCCCTGTCTAGTACCTGATCTGAGGGGAAATGCTTCCAGTTTTTCACCATTGAGTATGATGTTGGCTGTAGGTTTGCTATATATAGACTCCACTATATTCAGGAATTTTCCATCTATTCCCATTTTTTGTAGTGTTTTGATCATAAAGGGATGTTGTATTTTGTCAAAGGCTTTCTCTGCATCTATTGATATGACCATGTGGTTTTTGGTCTTGCTTTTGTTGATGTGGTGGATCACATTGATTGATTTACATATATTAAACCAACCTTGCATGCCTGGGGTAAACCCCACTTGGTCATGATGAGCAATCTTTTTGATATACTGCTGTATCCGGTTGGCTAGAATTTTGTTCAATATTTTCGCATCTATGTTCATCAGAGATATTGGTCTGTAGTTTTCTTTTTTGGTTGTGTCCTTGTCTGCTTTTGGTATCAGGGTGATGTTGGCTTCATAGAAGCTGGCAGGGAGTATTCCAGTGTCTTCAATCTTCTGGAAGACTTTTAAAAGTAGAGGTATTAGTTCTTCTTTGAAGGTTTTGTAGAATTCATTTGTAAAACCATCTGGTCCAGGACTTTTATTTTGGGGAAGATTTTTGATAACTGTTTCAATTTCATTAGCTGTGATGGGCCTGTTCATGTTATCCACTTCCTCTTGACTTAGTTTTGGAAGTTGGTAGGTATCTAGGAAATCATTCATTTCTTCCAGGTTCTCTAGCTTGGTGGCATATAGTTGTTCATAGAAGCCTCGCATGATATGTTGGATTTCTGCAGTGTCTGTTGTGATTTCTCCTCTTTCATTTACTATCCGATTTATTTGGGTCTTCTCCCTTTTTTGTTTTGTGAGTCTGGCTAAAGGTTTGTCGATTTTGTTTACTCTTTCGAAGAACCAACATTTACTTTCATTGATCTTTTGTATGGTTTTCCTATTCTCAATGTTATTTATTTGTGCCCTAACTTTAGTAATTTCTGTCCTTCTGGTTGCTTTAGGATTCCTTTGTTGTTCTTCTTCTAGGTCTTTAAGATGTGCAATCAGGCTGTTTATTTGTGCCTTTTCTTGTTTCATAATGTGTGCTTGTATAGCTATGAACTTCCCTCTTAGGACTGCTTTAGCTGTGTCCCAAATATTTTGATAGCTTGTGTCTTCATTTTCATTGAACTCTCGAAACATTTTGATTTCTTCCTTGATTTCCTCTTTGACCCAGAAGTTGTTAAGAAGTGTACTGTTGAGCTTCCACATTTTGGCACTGTTACTAATCTTTTGTTGATTGTTAAGTGTTAGTTTAATTCCACTGTGGTCTGAGAAGATGCTTGGGATGATTTCAGTGCTCTTGAATAGGCTGATGCTGTCTTTGTGGCCTAACATATGGTCTATCCTTGAGAATGATCCATGTGGATTTGAGTAAAATGTGTATTCCAGTTTCTTGGGATGAATGACTCTGAAAATGTCCAATAGTTCTAGTTTATCTATCTCTTCATTTAGCTCCCTATGTCTTTACTGATTTTCTTCCTGGATGATCTGTCAAGTTGAGATAGTGGGGTGTTGAAGTCCCCTACTATGATTGTGTTACTGTTAATATATTTCTGTAGCTCTTTCAGTAGAATTTTGATGTATTTAGATGGCTTCTCATTGGGTGCATAGATATTAATAATTGTTAAGTCCTCTTGATTGACTGATCCTCTGAGCATTAAGTAGTGTCCATTCCTATCTTTTTAAATCTTATCTATTTTAAAGTCTATCATGTCAGATATGAGAATAGCTGTTCCTGCCCTTTTTTGTGGGCCATTGGCTTGAATGATAGTTTTCCATCCTTTCACTTTAAGTCTGTGTTTGTCTTGTTGCGTTAGGTGAGTTTCCTGTAGACAACATATTGTTGGGTTGTGTTTTCTGATCCATCTTCCTACTCTGTGTCTTTTAATAGGTGATTTCAGGCCATTGACATTTATTGATATCAAAGATTGAAGATATTTTAACGCCATTCTTGTAGAGTTTTAGAGTGTTTTGATATATGTCCTATTTGTGGTGGTCTGGTTGTTTATAGGAGACCTTTCAGAACTTCCTTCAGGGCAGGCTTGGTGATGGTTGCTTCCTTCAACTGTTGCTTGTCTGAGAAGGTTTTGATGCTTCCATATAGTCTGAATGACAATCTAGCAGGATATAGTATTCTTGGCTGAAAGCCTTTCTCATTGAGCACTCGATAGATATCTTGCCATTCTCTTCTGGCCTGTAGTGTTTGTGTTGAGAAGTCTGCTGCTAATCTTATGGGTTTTCCTTTGTAGGTGACTCTTTGTTTTTCTCTTGCAGCCTTGAGGATCCTTTCTTTATCCTTATTCCTTTCCAATCTAAGTATGACATGTCTTGGTGTCTTTAGGTCTGGGTTAATTCTGTTTGGGACCCTCTGGGCTTCTTGAATCTTTATGTCTTTGGTGTTGTCTAGACTAGAGAAATTTTCAGCTATTATGGCCTGGAGAACGCTTTCTTCCTCCCCTTCTCTTTCTTCCTCTGGTAAGCCAATAATGCGTATATTGTTTCTTTTGAAGTCATCCCATAGGACTCTGTTGTTGTTTTCAGCATCTCTTAATCTCTTTTTGAGATCTCTTACTTCTTTTTTAGTTGTCTCTAATTCATCCTCAATCTTGCTAATTCTGTCTTCAGCCTCATAGATTCTATTCTCTCTGCCCTCTACTGCTTTCTGGAGTTCATCTATTTTGTTGCCCTGCTCTGATACTGTTTTAGCTTGTTCAGCTAGTTGCCTTCTTAGCTCAGCAATTTCAGCTTTCAGCTCTCTAATAACCATGAGGTAATTAGAATTTTCTTCCATATTCTCATTTGTTGTTCCTGCATTTCTGATTATAATTTTTTCAAATTCTTTACTCACTCCTGTTATTATTTCCTTAGCTAATGTTTGGATGTTGAACTCGTTGTTTTGTGCTTCACCCTCTGGAGGACTTTTAGCTGGACTCTTGTCCTGGTTCGAGTCTCCAATATTTTTTCTTGTTGTTTTTACCATTTTATATAAGTTAACAGTTTTTTCAATCCCTGAGTTGGAGTTCAGTGGTGTAAAAGCCTTTTTTTTTTTCCCCTGTAGGCTATGGGAGCCTGAGTGCTTTTAAACTATCAATAGGCTTCTTAGCTTAATCACTGACTCCTGACCAAGAGAAAAAGCAGGGTGTGGCAGAGATAATCCAGTGGTTATGCAAAGAGACTTTCACAGCCCCTCAGCTATGCCACCGAGGTATAGGTCTTCTCCTGAGTTTCCCGCTTAGATCTCTGTACCCTGGTGTCCCTCCCTGTTGCTGTTCCAGATTCTGAGGGTAGTAGCAATGGAGACTCAGAGTTGCACTTGGTGAGTCTCTGGGGAGTCCTTTCCTCCCTTCAGCTGTCCCCTTGTTGGTGGAGCAGACTGGAGGTGGTGTCTCCACTGACAAACTGTCGAACTGTTAGCAGTCACTTAATCTCTCCTTAGGCCCCTCTCTCCTCTCTGTCTCCAGCCACGCGTGTTTGTACTCACGGGTGATTTACTGGGTTTCTGTGGTCATTCTAGTCCTGTCTTGTTGCGGTCCTAGTGGTCTCCTTTGGTATTCCTAGTTGATCCGGGAGAGGAGAGGAGAGAAAGCGATCTGCTGCTCGTAGCTCCGCCTCCCCAAAAGCCACTTTTCAAAGGGAAAATTTTTCTTTTCACCAAAAATGTCTGTTTTAAGTCTCTGCTAACCTTGTTTTCATTAATGTGTGTTAACCCCTAAGTAACTAAAAGTTTGTTTTAAGTTTTAAATAGATTTAGTTAAGCTAAATGTGGTTTTAAAGATCCCGACTCATAGAGTTGGCACACCTTTACCAAAGTAAAATATAGGACAGTTTCGTCCTTCTGATAGCTAATATCAGCATCAATTCATTAGTTAAAAGATTTTCTGAGATCTCTAGGCATGATAAAACGCCTCTGCAGTCTCTCTCACTCTTGTAAAAATTCTAAATATTACCAGCACCCCAATACCAACTGCCACTGTTTGTTAATTTGTTAATTCCATGCTTGAACTGGCTTTCTATAACCCAGTCAGTGTAGAGCAGCGGCCTTGCCAAGAAAAAAAAAGGGGGGTTAAACATGATATTCCTGGCCTGATAAAAAATTTTCATTTGGAAGATGTGATTCAACAAAATTATTTAGTATAAAATGGTCATCTAAAAAAAGGTTAACAGTAAAAATTTATTTTAACATTTCAGCTATGAGGTTTATCTTAGCTTTTTAAGTTACCTATCCAAATCAAAGTGAAAGATCAATTAAGTTGTGTACCCACTCTTGTTCATAGCTGCCCTAAGGGAGTGATAGCTTTGTGATAAACAAAGATCCTAACAAACAAAGTTTAACATTTTACTTAAAATTGTTTAAGACTGGCTTGGGTTAGTAAAAGATAACACAATGGTTATGTTAATTATTTACATGCCAGAGGCTTTTGCTCTGGTTTTCCTCTTTATATCTTTCTGCTTTTAAAAATCATCTGGTTTGTTTTAAGACACTGCCAGAAGTTTATTCTTGATAAATTAAGGTAATATATGGTGCTTCTGGTCTGATAGATTTGTTTTGACAAATCCTGATTTAACAAAATTAACATTTTGAACATTTAAGCTATGAGGTTTTATTTTAGCCTTTTAAGTTGCCATATTAGAGTTGTAAAGAGCAAAATCTATTAAGAGTTTTATATCTATGCTTACTCATGATAGCCTTGTGATGAGTAAAGATCTTAGTAAACTAAAGGTATAATAGTGTGCTTAAACTGTCTAATCAGTTTAAAATAATGCTAAAAAATGGTAAACATTTTATCATGTCAACACATTAGGTATTGACTTTCTATAACATATTGGTATATTCTAATAAAGAGCCTTCTAAAATCATATAAAAAACCTCAAGCCAATTCTAACCATTAGATCATCAATTAAGTTGGTACAAGTTCTCTCCCTAAGTAAATAATTATAGGTACATCTGCACATGAAGAACTGACTGCTCATATGGTAATATTTAAAACTAAACATTTTTCATCTTTTATTTATGGGTGCATGATGACTCCTGAAGTCACTCATATCCTAAATTTTTTTTTTATATTCATTCATTCATTCATTCATTTTCCCCTTTTGTTGCCCTTGTTGTTTTATTGTTGATGTTGTTGTTGTTGGGTAGGACAGAGAGAAATGGAGAGAGGAGGGGAAGACAGAGAGGGGGAGAGAAAGACAGACACCTGCAGACCTGCTTCACCGCCTGGGAAGCGACTCCCCTGCAGGTGGGGAGCCGGGGGCTCGAACCGGAATCCTTATGCCGGTTCCTTGCACTTTGCGCCAGCTGCGCTTAACCCACTGTGCCACCGCCCGACTCCCCCTAAAAATTTTTTTACAAGCCTCTTAAAATTTTAACGCTTGACCTGCCATAGTGAGAGCACTTTACTGGCTCCTGCATTGTTTAATTAAGATCTTGCTATTCAGACTTTTAAGATTAATCTCCATTGATAAAAGCCAATGCTCTCTGACAGATTGATGTAATTCACCTGCCCATGTTTAGTAAACAAAAACTTTTTTTTTTATCAGTTGATATTTTTACTAAATTTATGTGGGCTACAGCTCAAACAAGAAAAACTAAAACCCTTAAGCTTAATTAATAAAAAAAGAAGGGGAATGCACCCCCCAGTATTCAGTTGGTTAAAGTGTCAATGAAGTAACATACTAAACCTTTTTAATATTTACAAAAATTCGAATTGTCCATTTATTGTATCTCATTGACAAAGCCACCCACTTTTCCAGTCACAGAGACATATTCTTTTTCTCTTTTTCAACACTGGATGTCCATGTTTGTTTTCCTTTTATTATGGTGGATGACATTATTGCTCTTGCAAAATCCACAGAGTCCCTGTTGGCAAGTCCTTACTACAAAGGACGCCATGGCAGTATATTCTCCAGCTAACCACACCAGCCTATCCAAGTCTTCTCTTTCTGCTGACCTACCACTGCTGACTTCATCTTTGCATGTTTATTGACTGCTCACTTTTCTCAAAATATTCCTCATGTTCAAGGAACCTCACCTAATGTGTATGTACCTCCTCTGTGTTTTGGTACAACACCATCCTATATTTTCATGTCAATTCTTCTCTACCTGGTCCTTGCCTCCTAGTTTTGCTTGTTCCACAGCTGACCCTCTATGAAGAAGAAAAATTTCACCACCAGAGGACCAGACGTGCTGTGTTTCTTCCCCTGGACATCACATCCACTGACTGCTTCCCTTAGACTTGCTGGTGGCATGCTAGGACACTCTATATATTCCTGCCATGAATTTTCTGACAAATTACAACAGGTTATAGACTCCACCACAAATAGTCTTGAGTCACTACAGAGCCCCTTATGGGACCCTTATTAGTCTTTTGTTAATGATTACCTTAGGACCCTTTATTTTTAATAAGATTACTGATTTTATAAAATGGCAGATTGACTCCTTGGCATCAAAACCTTTGCAAATACATTATCACAGACTTGATTTGGCTGACAGAGGCCTGGCTGAACCTGAGGATGACAGACCCCCTTTTCGGATGGCATAAAACTCAGAATTATGCATCGAGACACCCAACCTTGGTATGGCAAGGACACCAGTAAGGGGTGTAAGGCAAGGCACTGCAGGGGGAGGACCCTATCGTCAGCCTCTGAGTCCCCCGTGAAGCAAACCTGATTTGCATGGAGGTTGGTGTCAGCAACAAAAAATGTTTCCCTAGAAACTGTGGCTCTGCCTCCCCTCCCCAAAAAGACACCGAGAGCCTTATAAGATGCGGGAAGATTGGTTTTGCACTCACCCCGTGGGAGGAATCGGGTCAATACTTATCCCCTCTGGTTATGCCCACCATACCTGCTGTTAAGGTCTCTGCTCCTCACCCCAGATTTCCTGCCTCAAGTTAAATTATAACGAAGGGATGAGATGCCAGGAACCATTTCTCTGCTTGATAGATGATAAGCTTTGAAACAATGGAAGCCCTCGAGACAAGTTTTATTTCCCCTCTGGGCAGGCCATTTCCCCTCAGGTAAACCATTTATCAGTAATCAAGTGAGACAACACGCAGTTGTGGTAACAAACATGGTTTTGGCCATTGTTTGTTGCAAGGAACATTCCACTTTGAAGTTTGCTCCCCCTCCTCTTCCTCCAGCATCTCTGCCTCCCCCTTCCCCCTATACCCCCCCTTCCCCAAAGCCTTATAATGCCTGTGAACACAATAAAATTTTGCAGCTTGATCAGAAACTTGTCTTGCTGTCGTTCTTTCGTGTCTCGTGTCCCTGTCATTCCAGGTATTTTAGGTTCCTAGCCCCTGTTCACCGCCCCGCTGGTCGGGGCAGGAACTGGTGGTGAAGCTGAATTGAAGTGGCACACCCCCTCCCGCCCCACAGTCCAGTGCAAAGTAGCAGAACTCGCTAGGCCATTAAGTTACTCATGAGAAACACCTGTCCTTGCACACAGATCCAAGATTAGCTGCAAGGTCACATTATCCATGGAGCCAAGGAACGTGACCTTCCGCAAGGCAGGCAGTCCAGTCAGTCAGGTGTGAACTGACACTGGAACCTGCCTCTGTCCCCTGCTCTCCCTTAAAGTGGAACATTTCTGCCTGAGGCAGCAGTGCCTTGGAAAGGTTTCCTTTTGTTTTAAAGTTTTATTATTATTATTATTATTAAATTATATATTCTGTCACCCCAGAGCCTTGCTCAGTTCTGGCTTTTTTTGTTTTTTTCTTTTTTTTGATATTTATTTATTCCCTTTTTGTTGCCCTTGTTTTATTGTTGTAGTTATTGATGTTGCCGTTGTTGGACAGGACAGAGAGAAATGGAGAGAGGAGGGGGAGACAGAGAGGGGGAAAGAAAGACAGACACCTGCAGACCTGCTTCACCGCCTGTGAAGCGACTCCCCTGCAGGTGGGGAGCCGGGGCCTTGAACCAGGATCTTTATTCCGGTTGTTGCGCTTTGCACCAAGTGTGCTTAACCTGCTGCACTACTGCCCGGCTCCGGCTCAGTTCTGGTTTATGGTGGCAGTGCTGAGCATTGAACCGGGGCCTCCGAGCCTCAGACATGAAAGTCTATTTGTAGAATCATTATACTATCTCCCAGCTCTCTTTGCCCCCTCCCTTCCTTCTCTTTCTCCCTCTCCCTGTGTCTCCTTTCTTTTCTCTCTTTCATTGTTTTCTTTATTGGACAGAGAGTGATGTTCATAGAAGCTGGAAGGGAGTATATCCCTGTGTCTTCAATCTTCTGGAAGACTTTTAAAAGTAGAGGTAATGGGTGGGGGGGAGACAGCATCATGGTTCTGCAAACAGACTCTCATGCCTGAGGCTCCTAAGTCCCAGGTTCAATCCCCTGCACCACCGTAAGCCAGAGCTGAGCAGCGCTCTGGTGTTTCCCTCTCCGTGTCTCTCTGCATCTCTCTCTCAAAAAAAAAAAAAAGTAGAGATATTAACTCTTCCTTGAAGGTTTTGTAGAATTCATTTGTAAAACCATCTGGTCCAGGACTTTTATTCTTGGGAAAGTTTTTGATAACTGTTTCAATTTCATTAGCTGTGATGGGCCTGTTCATATTATCTAGTTCCTCTTTACTTAATTTTGGAAGTTCATAGGTATCTAGGAACTTGTCCATTTCTTCCAGGTTTTCTAGCTTGGTGGCAAATAGTTGTTCATAGAAGCCTCTCATATGTTGAATTTCTGCGGTGTCTGTCGTGCTATTTCCTCCTTCATTTACAATCCAATTTATTTGGGTCTTCTCCCCTCTTTATTTTGTGAGTCTGGCTAAAGGTTTGTCAATTTTGTTCACTCTTTCGAAGAACCAACATCTACTTTCATTGATCTTTCCTATGATTTTCTTTTCTTTTTTTTAAATTTATTTTCCCTTTTGTTGCCCTTGCTTTTTGTTGTTATTCTTATTATTGTTGTTATTGATGTTGTCGTTCTTGGATAGGACAGAGAGAAATGGAGAGAGGAGGG
Source organism: Erinaceus europaeus (assembly GCF_950295315.1). NCBI lineage: Eukaryota > Metazoa > Chordata > Mammalia > Eulipotyphla > Erinaceidae > Erinaceus > Erinaceus europaeus. The sequence goes on from NC_080172.1 coordinate 115,827,092, forward strand.
GAAGACAGGGGGAGAGAAAGACAGACACCTGCAGACCTACTTCACCGCCTGGGAAGCGACTCCCCTGCAGGTGGGGAGCCGGGGGCTCGAACCGGGATCCTTATGCGGGTTCTTGAACTTGACAAAGTTCTTTTAAAAAATTTTTTTTATAATCTTTATTTAATACTAGATAAGAGACAGCTAGACTTTGAGAGAGAAGGGGAGGTAGAGAGGAAGAGAGGATAGACACCTGCAGCTCTGCTTCACCATTTGTGAAGCCTTCTCCTTGCAGGTGGGATGGCAAAATTCTTTTTAAGTCTTCTCTCTAAACTTTATTTATTTATAATTGGATTGATGTTGTTGTTGGATAGGACAGCGAGAAATGGAGGAGGGGAAGACAGAGAGGGGGAGAGAAAGACAGACACCTGCAGACCTGCTTCACCGCCTGGGAAGCGACTCCCCTGCAGGTGGGGAGCTGGGGGCTCGAACCGGGATCCTTACACCAATCCATGCCATGACTACTATACTATCTTCCTGTCCCCTAATTTACTTTATTTTTTGCCTCTGGGGTTATTGCTGGGACTCGGTGCCAGCACTTCGAATCCACTGCTTCTGGAGGATATTCCCCCATTTTTGTTGCCCTTATTGTTATTGATGTCGTCGTTGTTGGATAGGACAGAGAGAATGGAGAGAGGAGGGGAGGGGAAGACAGAAAGGGGGAAAGACAGACACCTGCAGACCTGCCTCACCGCCTGTGAAGCGACTCCCCTGCAGGTGGGGAGCCGGGGGCTCGAACTGGGATCCTTACGCCGGTCCTTGTGCTTTGTGCCACGTGCGCTTAACCCACTGCGCCACCGCCTGACACCCCCCCCCCAATTTATTACTTTTTTAATTTCCCTCCAGGGTTATCGCTGGGACTCAGTACCTAGACTTCAAATCCACTGTTCCTGGAGGCCATTTCCCCCCATTTTGTTACTCTTGTCACAGCTGTTGTTGTTGGACAGGACAGAGAGAAATGGAGAGAGGAGGGGAAGACAGAGAGGGGGAGAGAAAGACAGACACCTGCAGACCTGCTTCACCGCCTGTGAAGCGACTCCCCTGCAGGTGGGGAGCCGGGGGCTCAAACTGGGTCCTTGTGCTTCACACTGTGTGTTTAACCCAGTGCTCTGTGGCTCAGCCCCACGCCCACTTTATTTTTTAATGATAGAAAAATCACTGCTCAGGGTGGGGGTAGATAACATAATGGTTATGCAAAGAGACTCTCATGCTGGAGGCTCTGAAGTCCCAGATTCAATCCCCCCCCCATAAGCCAAAGTTGATCAGTACTCTGATTAAAAAAAAAAACAAACAAAAAACCACTGCTCAGCCCTGCTCTAGCCTACGTATTGCCAGGAATAGAAACTGGGGCATCAGGCACCCAAGTCCTATACACACTTGAGGGTTTATAGCCAGGAAGATGGGTCAAAGGTCTTAGAAGAAAATACTCTTTTTTGTCAAGGGACATTTTCTTATGAGGTGGGGGCTGGGAGTCTTATCTTGCAGATATGTAAGGGTCCAGATCTAATCTGGAAACTCCAGACTGATTAAGACCACACTTTTGTGAGAGGTTAAAGTTACAAATTAGATTATGTATTAAGTCTCCGTGGAACTTGGATTTAAAATAAAAACATTATTTCATAGGAGATGGTTTCATGGGATACACACCCCAGGGCGTGGATGTAGCACTGGGGATCAAACTGCAAGCCAGTGGCAGTAAACCGTGCATTCTGCTAGCTAAGCTCGTTCCTCAGCTTTTTTTTTTTTCTTTTAATTGGGTAGTTTGAATATTTACTGGGTACTCAGAGTAAGTACCAAGCTTTCTCACATTAAGTAGGCACTTTTTTTTTTTAACCAGAGCACTAGCTGAGCGGTGCTGGGGGTTGAACTTGGGAGCCTCAGGCCCAAGAGTCTGTTTGCATAACCTTTATGCTATCTCTCCCACCCCCAATTGTGACTCCCATTTTAGTCATGGGAAAATGCAGGGACAGAGAGAAGGAATCTGCCCAGGTTTGTCAAAGCAGGAACCAGGTTCCCTGCCTGGCCCCTAGCCCCCTAGGCCCCTAGCCCGTGGCTGCTCAGTGCTGGAACCCTGACCTCCCTGCTGTGAGGACCACCACTACTTTCTGCCATCGTCACATCCTCTGGACCAAGTAAAACAAACAGGTTTTAATTTTTTTGTTTTGTTAGTAAATCAGAATAACATTTATTCATTCTTAAGTTTTATTTTACATGCAGTATTTATGGAAAAATCAAGAACTCTGAAGGAACTCAAAGTAGCCATATTATCATGTGCAGCTTTGAGCTGGCTAGCAATCACGTTCAGCCTGGCGGGACGGTCACACCGAAGCCTTCTTCTCCTTGTAGGTGGCCATCATTTTCTTGATTTCAGCAATCGCTTTGCCTGGATTCAGCCCCTGGAAAAAGGAGAAGAGATTCAGTAGTAAATGGTGGGTTTAACACAACACAAACCAAACCCTCTATGGCCTGGGGGGCTGGGCTAGGAGCTCTCTCCTCTCTCCTGCAGACATCAGACATCACACTGGTGACTGGTAGAGCACAGACTCGCGTGCACAGTGACTGAGCTCCCAATTCCGGGCACTGCATAGGCTAGAGTGATGCCCTGGTTCTCTCTCTGTCTCTCATAAACAAGTAACACAGAAATGTCTCTTTGGATAGTAGGTGTGGTCATCTCAGTGGCAGACGTCCCTGCCCCACTGAATTTCTGTTGGCTTGGCTCACTGTAGCAGGCCGGCAAGCAAGTGTGTGCGTGTGTGTGTGTGTGTGTGTGAGACAAAGTCCTGTTCTCTGAAAACCCAGATATCCAGGAAGGAGCCTCCATCCATGAATACGGCCAGGGCCAGCACTAGTCAGATGTCTATAGACCTTCTCGCATTCCCATCAGCCTCTCAAAGCCCTCAGAGGCCTAAGCAAGGAACAACTCCCTGCGGGCCCCTCTGTAAGCACGGTCTGGTCTGAGTGAGCAGTAGCACTGGTGTCGGCTGGTTTGGTCCTGAGGCTGGAACCAGAGGCCCACTCACACAGCCACTGGACAGACGGCAGCCTCACGGCAGCGAGAAAGCGGGCCAGCCAGTCCTGCTGCCTGACAGCATCAGACGGGGCTGAGGGTAGTGGAGGCTCTCCTCTGTTTAGGACCACGTGAACCCTGAAATCAAGGTGTATGAAAGAAAGAAAAACAAAGGCAGAAAGGGAGAGGAAAGATGTTCTTCAGAGTGACGGGGAGTGACCTTCACTAGACTTAGGGTCTTTCCGGTGAGGGGAGAAGGCAGACAGCGGAGAAGCGCGTGTTCAGGGAGGGTACACCGAGACTGCCGGCAGGACCAGGAGACAGTTCGGCGGAGCACAGGACCTGCCTGCCTGAGGCCCCGGCTGGATCCCGGGCACACACATGCCAGAGCTGAGGGCTCTCCACTCTCTCATCAAACACTGGATCGGGAAGTAGGAGGCCAGGGGCACGCGTCGCGCCCGCCCTCAGCCTGAGTGAGCAGCGCACCTTAGGGCAGGTCCTGGTGCAGTTCATGATGGTGTGACAGCGGTACAGGGAGAACGGGTCCTGCAGCTTGGACAGGCGCTCCTCTGTGAAGTCGTCCCTGGAGTCGATCATCCAGCGGTAGGCCTGGGGAAGCCGGGGAGCGATTAGCTGAGCTGTCGACCTAACCGGCCGGCCAGTCAGCCCTGGAAGTGCGGGAGAGAGGACTCGGTCTCAGCCCGCGGGCCTCCAGGCCTCACCGAGATTCTCGCCATCTTCTAAGGACCTGTTCCCAAACACCTTAGCTCCTTTGGATGAACCGTTCCTGCAACCTCTGCCCGGTGCTTACTGCAACACCACCCGGCACGCCTTCTGATCACTTCACAGTGGCCATGGGCTTCCCCCCATTCACGAGTCAGCGGAGACGGACCGGGTCACAGGACTCCTTATCTCGTTTTCACACCATCTCTCGGACTTGGGTGATTAACAGACCTCTCTCTAGATAAGTATTTGCGCCCCTTACTGACTGTCTAAACTGCCCCCTCAGACTCGTGACTACTGGGCCCGCTCCAGCAGCGGTGCAGGGGGCCTTCTACACTGCCCGGCGACTCCACACACTTTGTACAGTCAGCTGTGAAGGGACTTCCTTATCTAATCACTTTACTTTCTGAACAGGTGTGTGTGTGTGTGTGTGTGTGTGTAAGAACGAGAGGAGATCAGAGCCCTGCTCCTTCATCTGAGGAGGCATCTGGGATCAGGCCCAGGGCCTCACACATGTGAGGCGAATGCTCTCCCACTGAGCTGCGTCTCGGGCCTCCGTATTTAAGCTTTAACAGGGCCAGGAGTGAATACTGCTAAGTGGTCATAGAACCACTTCTCTTTTTGTGGGGAAATAAGAAATGAGATTTCTTTTTTTTTTTAGTTGCTTAAGAGTTTGTGAAAAGCACTGACCACAAATCTAGAGTGTGGGCTTTCTGGGGATCAGGACAGCGGCTCTTTGTAGTGGCTGCATGAGGCGAAGGGCAGTGGAGGTCGTCCTTGTGTTTAAAGGACGCAGTTGAACTCAGAACCTCAGGCCTTCCCTACGCTGGAAACAACCTTTAGCCTTATACTAGCAACTGCCTATTGAAGGAAAATTTCTTTCCTCCTCACATTAAAATACCTGTGCGAAGGATGAATGTGGGATGATCTCACGCACAGGCAGAAGTTGAACAAGATCAGAAGAGAAAACACTAAGCAGAACCTGAACTGGAGCTGATGTGTTGCATCAAAGTCAAAGACTCTGGGGTGGGTGGGTGGCTGGGGGGAGTACAGGTCCTGGAACAGGATGACAGAGGACCTAGTGGGGGTTGTGTTGTTATGGGGAAACCTGAGAAATGTTATGCATGTACAAACTACTGCATTTACTGTGGAACGTCAATCCCCAATAAATGAAAAAAAAAAGACATCTCAATAAAACTTTAAATCAAGTAAAGAAAAATTAACTTAAAAAAATTTTTTTTGCATTAACTTTATTTATTTATTGGATAGAGACAGCCAGAAATTGAGAGGGAAGTGGGTGACAGGGAAGGAGACAGAGAGACACCTGTAGCCCTGCTTCACCACCTGAGCTTTGCCCCTGCAGCTGTGGCCAAGGGCTCGAATCCAGGTGCCTGTGCACTGTAACATGTGCACGCAACCATGTGCACCACCACATGGCCCCTAGAATGAACTGTTAAAAGAAGAACTATTTAAGCGCATGTGGCACGGAGCGCAAGGACCGGCATAAGGATCCCGGTTTGAGCCCCCGGCTCCCCACCTGCAGGGGAGTCGCTTCACGGCCGGTGAAGCAAGTCTGCAGGTGTGTGTATGTGTATAGATGATCTGTGGGACTATGTGATAGCCTGGTAGATCTTAGGGGAGCTCTCCCATCCTTGGATGGAGGTCTGGATAGACACCCCGCTGGTAAGTCTCTCTGGTCACAGAGGTGAGCCAAGAGGGAAAAAGTCTCCCAGACTAAGCTTGCCTTGTTTTCCTCCAGGGTTATTGCTGTGCACCATGAATCCACCGCTCCTGGAGGCCATTTTCCCCCCTTTTGTTGCCCTTGTTGTTGTAGCCTCGTTGTGGTTATTATTATTGCCATTGTTGATGTTGTTCGTTGTTGGATAGGAAAGAGAGAAATGGAGAGAGGAGGGGAAGACAGAGAGGGGGAGAGAAAGACAGACACCTGCAGACCTGCTCCACCGCCTGTGAAGCGACTCCCCTGCAGGTGGGGAGCTGGGGGCTTGAACTGGGATCCTTACACCAGTCCCTGCGCTTTGCACCACATGCGCTTAACCCACTGCGTCACCACCGCCCGACACCCTGATGTCAATTTGCTTATCTTCTCTCTATCTTGCCTTAACTGGTTCAACCCCTCTCCTCCCCTCTAACGCCTTTGGGTAATTAAATGCCTGCATCAGGAGACTGTCTTGACCTTTATGTATCTGCATCAATTCTTGTCATACCAGTCCCCTACCATAGGGGCAAGCTGACCTTTAAGAAACCTGTAATTTCTGACATATTTGAATAATGTTCTTTGTTTAGTTTTCTATTTAACTCATGTCCACCAATTAATAAACGAAACCTGAGATCTGAGACCTGAGATCCAAGCACGCTGCAGGTCTCCCCGGTGTCTTTACTTCGTGTTGTCCCTTGCGTGAGCAAGAAAGAACTGGTCTGTTACCTTTCTCCTGGAGATCACCCCACCAGAGACCCCGCCAATGATCTACTTATTAGACAGAGAGAGAGGGAGAGAGAGAGAGGGAGGGAGAGGGAGGGAGGGAGAGGGGGAGAGAGAGGGAGGGAGGGAGAGGGGGAGAGAGAGGGAGGGAGAGAGAGAGGGGGGAAGGGAGAGAGGGGGAGAGAGAGAGAGGGAGGGAGGGAGAGGGAGGGAGAGAGAGAGGGGAGAGAGAGAGGGGAGAGAGAGGGAGGGAGAGGGAAGAGAGAGAGGGAGAGGGAGAGAGGGAGGGAGAGAGAGGGAGGGAGAGAGAGGGGGGGAGGGAGAGAGGGGGAGAGAGAGAGAGGGAGAGAGAGGGGGGAGAGAGAGGGAGGGAGAGGGAGAGAGAGGGAGGGAGAGAGAGGGGGAGAGAGAGGGAGGGAGAGGGAGAGAGAGAGGGAGAGAGAGGGAGGGAGAGAGAGAGGGAGAGAGAGAGGGAGAGGGAGAGGGAGAGAGAGGAGGAGGGAGAGAGGGGGAGGGAGGGAGAGAGGGAGGGAGAGAGAGGGAGGGAGAGGGGGGAGAGGGAGGAAGAGGGAGGGAGGGAGAGAGAAAGAGAGAGAGAGAGAGGGAGAGGGAGAGAGATATGCAGAGCATCACCCTGACGCATGCTATGCCAGAGACCGAGTTCAGATCTCATGCCTGACAGTCTGGTGCTTTATTCACTGTGCCACCACCTTCGGGCGGCCCCCTTAGATTTCTACAGGTTGAGTTTCAGTTTCTCTTGAAGCGACTGAGGAGTTTCTCACCTGCATGAGAACCGCAGGGCCCAAATACTTGTCTCCGTTCCACCAGTAGCTTGGGCAGCTGGTGCTGCAGCAGGCGCAGAGGATGCACTCGTACAGCCCGTCCTGTGTGGGGAGAAGGGCGGCCAGGAGCAAGGCCATTGGGACCCCGGCCACGCGGAAGTGGAACGCAACATCGAAGGAAAGTAACGGTGGCCGGCCACAGAGGGCATCTCTGTGTGATGCAATTGTTAAAACAGAACCAAAAACCACTCCTCTGCATTTTCCAATTATCTAGAACAGACTGTGCCTTTTAAAATCGTGAGAAAAGGTTTCACTAGCCATCTTAGTCTTAGGAAGTAAAAGACGTTTGGTGTCTGACTGAGTCAACTAGCGACCGTGCGGCAAACCTGCTCCTGCTCCGGGGGCCTTCCTCCAGTGACCGCACGCCAGGAAGGTGTTTACTAGCTTGCCTGCGCGAGCGGTGAGGCCACAAGCTGGGCAGAGGCGCCCGTGACTGTCAGTCTCCCTGGGAGCTTGAACCCGGCGGCGGGGCGGGGTGCGCAGCTGTCTTGAGAACAAAAGGCTCTTGGAAGAAGAGGAGCTGGGTGTTGACTGCCTGAGGTCACTGGGCTGGCCCTCAGCGTCTCCAGGACGGCAGAGCGGGGCGTTCTGACTAGGACCCTCTCCTCTCTGTGATGGGAAGGAGGAAAGGAGTCACGTGCTCAGTTTCCCAGCCCGCGGTGAAGGCACTTCTCAGATGTGCTCCGGGCACTAAACAGCACAGGGCTGCACTTAGAAACTTTTTATGGGAGTCGGGTGGTAGCACAGCGGGTTAAGCGCAGGTGGCGCAAAGCACAAGGACCGGTGTAAGGATCCCGGTTCGAGCCCTCGGCTCCCCACCTGCAGGGAAGTCGCTTCACAGGCGGTGAAGCAGGTCTGCAGGTGTCTGTCTTTCTCTCCCCCTCTCTGTCGTCCCCTCCTCTCTCCATTTCTCCGTCCTATCCAACAATGACGACATCAATAACAACAATAACTACAAGGGCAACAAAAGGGAATAAAAATTAAAAAACAAAACAAAACCTTTTTATGACACCACATCCAGCCAGAGACCCCAGAGCACCGCTCAGCTCTGGCACAGGTGGCGGTGGGGACTGAACCACAGACTTCAGAGCCTCAGGCATCAAAGTCATTCGTGTAAGCATTACGCTCGCGACCCGGCCCCACTACAAACACGGTAACAGCCTGCCCCACTAGGCTGCCTAGGCACCAGCTCCCCAGTCCACTCTGGGCCCTCCATGGTTCATGCTAGCCAGCTGGCCCTGAGAGATGGACGACCCATTTCTGGACGGGGTTCCCTTTGGGACACAGCGAATGGTCTGCACCTCAAGGCCCGAGCCCAGGCAGACCGGCGAGCACCTGTGCAGTGACATCTCTCTCTCAAGTCCAGACCCGGGACGGGCCCGCTCACCAGTTTCTCACGGTCTTGTATGGACTGCAGATACTGCTGCTTGCCTTCCTGGGACTCATCCTTCTTCTTCAGGTAAGGCTCGATGGATTTGTACTGGGCATAGAAGTTGCTCAGATCCTGAGGCGAAGAGGAAGGAGAGAAAGGGTCAGTCAGGGCTCCTCCGCACTCCTCCGCTCTGACGCCATGGCTGCACAACGCCGACTTTGCGCCCCTTTCTTCTCCTTTACCAGAAATCTGTGCGAACATCACGGAAGGAAAACTGCCCCTCTCCGGCCCGTGCTGACTGTGGTCAGAAAGCTGCCCCTTCACCCGCGTGAGAAGCTTTCTAGCCCCGCCGCCCGTCTTCCCGCCGGAATGCCCGGTCGACGGAGGTGATCAGCTGCGGGCTGAGGGCTGAAGCGGAACACACCGGGGCTGCTGCCCTTCCACCTGGCATTTTCCACAGCAGTTCTCCCCTTGTTTTTTATTATTGTTATCATTGCTGCCACTGTTGTTAGACAGGACACAGAGGAGGGGAAGACAGAGAGGGGGAGAGAAAGACAGACACCTGCAGACCTGCTTCACCACTTGTGAGGCGACCCCCCTGCAGGTGGGGAGCCGGGGACTCGAACCGGGATCCTTGCGCCGGTCCTTGCGCTATGCGCCACCTGCGCTTAACCCGCTGTGTTGCCGCCCGGCCCCCGGAATCCTTTGTAGTCCAGGTCAGATTCTTTACTTCTGGGGCCGTTCCAAGTCTAAAATCCAGTGCCCCGTTATTCCAGAATGATCCTCTGCGAATGAGCTGGCAGGCGACACGCTAGGCGTGTTTGTCTTCCGCCACTCAGATCCCTCAAGTAAACCCGAGGCAGGAGGGAGCCCGGGCTACAACACGCGGCTGTAGCAGCCCCCCGCCCCCAGCAGACGGCCCCCGGCGCAGAGACTCACAGGGACAAGGTCCTTTATGACATACATATGCGGCAGAGGGTAGATCTTGGAGACCTTGTTGAGGTTGGTGTCGATCCTTCGAGTGCAAGCTAGGGTGTTGCCTCCGTTGATGTTCATTGCACAAGAGCCACAGATACCTGGGAGAGAAAACCCGGTTACCATTTCCCTGCCCAGAGACAGAGAGAGTAACGGGGCTGCGGAGTGTGTGGGGGAGAGAGAGAGAGTGCACTGCTCAGCTCTGGCTTAAGGTGGTGTTGGTGATCGAATCTGGGACGCCGGCACACAAACTGGTTGTCCACCAGGCTGACCTATTTCCCCAGCAGTTATTAACTTTAAAAATATTGACTTATGGGGGTCGGGCGGTAGCGCAGCGGGTTAAGCGCAGATGAAGCAAAGCGCAGATGAAGCAAAGCGCAAGGACTGGTGTAAGGATCCTGGTTCGCGCCCCCGGCTCCCCACCTGCAGGGGAGTAGCTTCACAGGCGGTGAAGCAGGTCTGCAGGTGTCTGTCTTTCTCTCCCCCCGTCTTCCCCTCCTCTCTCCATTTCTCTCTGTCCTATCCAACAATGAAGACATCCATAACAACAATAATTACTACAACAATAAAACAAGGGCAACAAAATGGGAATAAATAAATAAATAAATTTAAAAAATATCCGACTTATTTACATCAGGAAAGACAGAGAACCGGAGTGTCCAGTGTGACTTCTGTCACATCTGAGCGTCTCCGGAGCGAGTCTCTAGCTGTCACGCGCCCTAGTGTGGGAAGGCAACCCACGGCCATCCAAGTGAGGAGCCGCTCTGCCGCTGCCCAGGTCACGTGGCACAGGAGCAAGTGTCGGCGGAGGGTTTCCAGCTTGTCTTCCTGCTCTTTACCTGTGTTGTCACCGGGAGCTGAAGGGCGCACACGTGTGGGTACGCATGCGTGTGGGTACGCATGCGCGCGCGCGCGCACACACACACACACACACACACACACACACACACACACGGTCTGCCCACCGGACAAGTGTGCAGAAGCACCAGTGTAAACTCCCTACTGCTCTACCATAAGAAATGAACTCAGAGGGGCGGCGGGTGGTGGTGGTGGTGGTGCACACCTGGCTGAGTGCACGTTAAAATGCTCAAGGACCCGGGTTCAAGCCCCCTGGTCCCTATCTGCAGGGGGAAATCTTTGCGAGTGGTGAAGCAGGGCTGCAGGTGTCTGTCTCTTCCCTCCCCTATCTCCTCCTTCTCCCTCGGTTTCTGGCTATCTCTACACGATAATAAATAAAAAATTAAAACAAACCAACAAACGCAGCAGTGCGGAAGAGGGCTGGGCGCATGAAGCCAGTGCCTGCAGCCCGCAGACTGCGGCCGCCAGATGCAAGTAACCAGGTAACAAAGGTCCCGGGAAACCTGGACTGACTGATGCTCAAGCTTCTGGCTCATCTGGCAAAGAGGAGAGTAAGGGATCGGGGAGATAGTGTAACGGTTATGCAAAAGGCCTTTTTGGGTCAACACCGGGATTTCATCACTCCAGGATGATTCCCCCCACCCCAAGTCGATTTTTCCTTATTTTATGTAAAATTTTAAAAAATATTTATTCCCTTTTGTTGCCCTTGTTATTTTATTGTTGTTATTGATGTCGTTATTGTTAGATAGGACAGAGAGAAATGGAGAGAGGAGGGGAAGACAGGGAGAGAGAAAGACAGACACCTGCAGACCTGCTTCACCACCTGTGAAGCGACGTCCCTGCAGGTGGGGAGCTGGAGGCTGGAACCGGGATCCTTATGGCGGTCCTTGCGCTTTGCGCCACCAGCGCTTAACCTGCTGTGGTACCGCCGGACTCCCTCCTCATTTTATTTTATCTTTATAGAGCCAGACAGAAATGGAGAGGGAAGGGGACAGAGAGGCAGAGAGGTCTTTACAGCCCTGCTTGTGAAGCTTCCCTCCCTGCAGGCGAGGATCGGGGGCTGGAACACTGGTACACTCCACCGGGTATATACTACTTTCCTGACTCAGCAGAGAGGGAGGGAGAAGGGGGAGAAAGAGAAAGAGAAAGAGAAAGCCACGGCACTGAAGCTTCCGCCAACGTGCTGTGGGCTGGGCCTGACCTTGGGTTACACGCACGGCAAAGCGGTGTACTGTTCAGTGAGCTCGCCTGCTGGCCAGCAAAAAAAGCCTGTCATGTCTGAGGCCCCAGATTCAATCCTCAGCACCACAGTCCAGAGCTGAACAGTGATCGCATGAGTGCTCTGGCAAAAACAAACCAAAACCCGGGAGTCGGGCTGTAGCGCAGCGGGTTAAGCGCAGGTGGCGCAAAGCACAAGGACAGGCATAAGGATCCCGGTTCGAACCCCGGCTCCCCACCTGCAGGGGAGTCGCTTCACAGGCGGTGAAGCAGGTCTGCAGGTGTCTATCTTTCTCTCCTCCTCTCTGTCTTCCCCTCCTCTCTCCATTTCTCTCTGTCCTATCCAACAATGACGACAACAACAATAACTACAACAATAAAACAAGGGCAACAAAAGGGAATAAATAAAATAAATATAAAAAACAAAACAAAACAAAAAAACCCCCAAAACCCAAAGGGGAAAAAAGGGCTGACCAGACAGTTCAGCAGGACAGCGAGCCCGCCCCGCCCCGCCCCGCCCCGTGCCCAGCCCAGGTTCCAGCCCCGCCCACTGCGCTGAAGGATGCTTCGGAGCCCCGGCGTCTCTTCCTCCTTCCCTGTCTGTTATCTGACGGGCAGCCTGGAGTGGTGATGCCATGGCAACAACAGCTAAAACAAAATAAAACGGCCAGCCAGGAAGGGGAGCAATGGAGAAAGCGTGGACTCTCTTTCAAACAATCAGGTTAGTGAGAAAGACAGAGACCGCAGAGCCCCGCTCCTTTCTGGCTGATGGTGGTGCTGGGAGTTGAACCCGAGACTCCAGAGCCTCAGGTAGGAGGCTTTGTGCACAGCCATTATGCTGCATCCCCGCCACCCCCCTCGCCATCCTCAAGTGTGGACTCTCAAACACGAGGTCCCAAGTTCAATCCTTGGCATCATGCGTGTCAGAGTGACACTCTGCTTCTCTCTCATTACCAAACAAGCAAATCTTGAAGAAGGAAAGAGGAGAGAGGAGGTGTGCTGCCCGGCACGGGGACCTTGCTGCGAGCTGCAGCTGCCCTCGGGGATGCTTCTCTATTTGCTTCGACCAGCTTGGGCCTCTTTCAGGAACCACAACAAAACCGTCTGACCCAACAGGAAGGAGGTGCTGACCTTCTCTACACGATCGTCGGAAAGTCAAGGTAGAGTCAACTTCATTCTTAATTTTGATTAAAGCATCCAACACCATAGGACCACACCTGACAAAGCAAAACCAAGACAAAGCCTTAGTTGTAGACGTGAAGTTGATTGTCGTCTTCTTCAGCTGTTAGAACATGAGCCAACACGTCCACATACAGTAGCTGCTCTTCATCCGATGTTCTGAGATTATATTCAGAATTCTTTCTTTTTAAAAATTATTTATTTATTAGACAGCCAGAAATCGAGGGGGGGGGGAGAGAGAGAGAGAGAGACACCGACCTGCAGCCCTACTTAACCACTTGCAAAGCTTTCCTCTTGCAGGTGGGGACCAGGGACTCGAACCTGGATCCTTGCACATTGCAACGTGTGCTCAACCATGTGCGCCACCACTTGGCCCCTATTCAGGATTTTTTCCACTTTTATTTCTTACACACTCTCAAAAGGATTGCGCTCTGATATTCCACTACCTATACGCTTCTGGAAAACTACAGCAGAAAATATTTAGGTTAGAAAACAACTTCTCTATACTGACAATTTGAATGTTTTTCTTCTGAAGTTCTCTGTGGATCTCCCCCAAATGGTTTGTTTCAAAAAATGTATCCATTTATCTGTTTTCACGAGTGACAGAGAGTGAAGACTAAACAGAGAGCACACACACCGATCAGCAGGGCAGCCCGGCGCCCGGGCGGTGGCGTACCGGTTAAGTGCACGTGCTGCCGTGTGCAAGGACCTGGGTTCGAGCCCCTGCTCCCCGCCTGCGTGTGCGCGCGGGGGGAGGGGGTGTGCTGCTTCACAAGTGAAGTAGGTCTATAGATGTCTCTCTTTCCCTCTCTATCTCGTCTTCCCTTCTCCTATTTAATAATAATAAAAAAAATAGTGAAAAAAAGAAGAATCAGAGCACCAATCACTCAGCCTTGGCACCTGGGCTCTCTGGTGCCCGGGGCATGAAAGTCTGCTGCTCCACTGGCACTACCGCCAGAGCCCCAGTGTGGGTCATTCTGACATCTAAACTAAACCCTTGTCCTGTCCTGTCACCACTCCAGGAGAGTTCCCTATGCTGATCGTTACTATAGAGCACACGGATGCAGACACGTAAAATGAACATAAAAAATTCTCTAAGATGATCAACTTTTTTTTTTCCTTCACTAGGGCACTGCTCAGCTCTGGCTTATGGTGGTGCAGGGGGACTGAACCTGGGACTGTGGAGCCTCAGGCAAGAGATTCTCTTTAAATAACAATTATGCCATCCCCCCCCCCCCCAAGATCAACTCTGAACCCTTTCAAGGAAGTGAAAAGCGTGTTTTAACTACTCAGATCGACAGCTCCCGGTCCTGTGCGTCTGATGAGCACACACTATGTGCGCCCGTGTTTGCCGCCGCACATCCTGGAAGTCACGCCTCGCTTCTCACAGTGGTACTCACTTGTTCAAATCAAGCTCATACGTCTGCATCCGAGGTTTGTCCCCAGTCTTGTCGGGGTCCCAGCGGTAGATGGCAAACTTCTTGATACGAGGAGCTGTGGCCGCAGCTGTCTGGGCTCCTCGGCAGGCCTGAAAGAAAGTCCACACAGAAACATACTGGAAAAGCAGCACAGACCTCTCTTCAGCTGGCGCTGTCTTGTCGGCCACAGCACTGGGTTCCCACCCGGACGTCGCCTTCGGCCCTGCTGGGAAAGGCAGCTCTCCAGCAAGCACCGGACACTAGCTCGTGTCCTGTCTGTGCCTCGGTGCTTCGAGCAGAGATATGGTTTCAGTGCTGCTGCCGCTGAGGCTGACGGGTAGGAGGCATGGAAGCGGACGGACGGTGTGCAGGGGCCGGGGGGGTAGGGCAGAGGGGTGTCCGGTTCTTTCTCTCTCCTACCATTTATCATGAATGAATAAAATCTTTAAAAAAAAAAAAAAAGCAAAGCAACGAACTCTAGAGGGTACTTGGATGCTGGTAAGGTGCTGGGTCTCTTGGAGGTGAGCCACAGACAAGCATCGGGCCCACTCTGTGCCTGCACCCACAGCCTTTGCTCTGCCGTCCTGCTGTGGTGGCTCCCTTGAGTTTAGCTTCTGTCCCGCCATTCCTCTGTGCTTTGGCCCGGGGAATTCATTCCCCTTGGCCCTCACTGTGTGTAGCTTTCTTTCTTTTTAATATTTTATTTATTCATGAGAAAGCCAGGAGGAAAGGACCAGACATCCCTCTGGTACATGTGATGCCAGGGATTGAACTCAGGACCTCATGCTTGAGAGTCCAACGCTTGAGTCACTGTGCCACCTCCCAGACCACTAGGTTTCTTTCTAAATTATCTTTTCATTTATTTACTGGGTAGAGACAGCCAGAAATCGAGAGGGAAGGGGTGATAGGGAGAGAGACAGAGAGACACCTGCAGCCCTGCTTCACCACTCGCACAGCTTTCCCCCTGCAGGTGGGGACTGGGGGCTTGAGCCCAGGTCCTTGCGCACTGTAACAGGTGTGCTCACCAGTGCGCCACCACCCGGCCTGTGTGTAGGTTTCTAAGAGCGTTTAGGTCCAGGCTGTCACCACTCTGAGCTTTTTCAGACAGAAAAAGAGACAAGAGAGAAAGAGATCATGGCACGGGAAGCCCTCCACCTCCCCTGCAGTTGCGTGTGTGACAAAGACGGCTGTCTTTCCTGCCAGGAGTTCCATTTCAAAGCTACGGAAAACGAGGCTCAGTGATGAACTTGGGGTTCCAAACTAGGTGAGTGGAAGAGCCGGGCTGGGAGCCTCGGTCCGTCGGTGGCACTCTGGAGCCACAGACGAACATCCCACTAGCTGCGCCCAGGTCTCTCAGTGACGGAGCTGTCCTCTCTGTTCACGCAACTTGTTCGGGCCGTGTCTAGGAAACACTTCTCCCTGGAAGCAGCCAGCCGGCCGGAGTTCCTATTTCCCTGCTGTAAGGAATGACTACGGAGGGTGCTGTAAGGGCTCATGCGGGAGGACTGGGTTTAACTCCCACAATTATGGGGGCTGGCAAACCTCAAATCTCGCCGGCAGGCAGGCCGGAGACCCGAAAGTCAGTGAGAGCACTCTGGTTGGGTCTCTGATAAAACAGGGAAGTTTCCAGTGTAACTGTAGCTCCGAGGCGTGTAGGCACGAGCTGGGAGAATGGGTGTTCCCGCTCCTAGTCTCCCGGGACGATCGCTTATGTTCGGGGGAGGGTTAGCCTGCTTTTCCTACCGATTATGCTCACCTGCACGAAGGACAATCGGGGTCACTCCGTGTACTGATGGAAGTTCACAGCGCCCTCACAGAAACAAATACCCAGGAGAGCCTGACTACTACTCTGAACGCCTTGTGGACTAGTCAACACAGAACCAACCGTCACAGCAACCACAGCAGGAGGAGGGGAGCTGACATCTCCCGGCATGCCCTGGCTGGGTCTTGCACACAGCTGTTCAATGTCTGCTTAGCAAAGACTGAAGAAAAACCCGGTAACGGGGGCCAGGCTGGTTAAGTGCACACATTACGTTGAGCAAGGACCCGGGTTCAAGCCCCCCCCCCGTCCCCACCAGCGGGGGGAAAGTTTCACAAGTGGTGAAATAGGGCTGCAGGTGTCTGTCTCTTTCCTTCTCTATCCGCCCCCCCCCAATTTCTCTCTGCCTCTAATACATAAAAAATAAACAAAACCTAAGTAAGAGTAATGCAAAACTGTGGTTTATTTTAAATGCGCCTTGAAAGGCTAAACAGTGCGACAGACATGATTCCATAAACAAAATAAAAGCCTCCTTCTGGATCTAGCGCGCCTAGTCCCTGAGTATGCAGATGACGTGAGCACCACTTAGCCCTACTAAGCTCCCGCAAGCCTTTCGGCAAGTAGAAGATAAACCCTCAATCTACATGTCGACAAACTCAAGGCCATGTTACGGGCCAGCTCGTTCTCTGAACTACAAAGAATAGAAAGGTGTTTCTACTTCCTGGACATACATAGTGTCCAAAATTAGGTAGAGCTGAAAATATAAATACTGGTTTTCAGAATGAAATAAGAACGGGAAAGTGGGGCTGGTGAGAAAGCTTATTTCGTATCATCACCAAGCTGGCCAGGGTATTTTTCTTTCTTTTTTAAATTTCTTACCAGAGCACTGCTCAGCTCTGGTTTATGGTGATGCAGGGGACTGCACCTGGGACTTTGGAGAGAGTCCAGGCACGAGAGTCTCTGCATCACCACTATGGTCTCTACCCCCCCACCCCCCAGGTGACTATCTCCCACTAAGGTTCTTTCTGTTTGTAGAGCGAGAAGTGGACCTGACTGGTGCCACCTTGTGGTGCTCGAGAGGAAGTGGAGCAAGTACAGAGAAACTTGAAAACACTAGCGCCCTCTGCTAGCTTAGTACCCCATTTTTGTGAGGTACTAAGGAGGGCGGGCATGTTCACACACGTTGCTATGAAGTAAGAAGCCACATGCACTCTCTCGCCGACATACAGCAAGGTCTCACAGCCAGGACATCAAGTGACGCAGCAGAGAACACTGCCGCCTCCCTGACCCCCAGAGCTGCCCCTCCTGCTCCCCCTACTCTCCAGCCAGAGGCAATCACCAGTTTGTTTACATTTCTAAAATTCGGTCATTTCAAGAAAATCTCCATGTAATCACCTGGTAGCAGCCCTGTGGGGTTAGCTTTTAAAATCTTTCGTTTATTCACTGATCTACTTACTAGAGCTCTGCTCAGTTTGGATTTAAGGTGGTGTGCTGGGGACTGAACCTGGGAACTTGGAGCCTCAAGCTTGAAAGGCCTGTATAACCACTGTGCTATCTCCCCAGCTTAAAAATTAAAAAAACAAACAAACAACCATTTACTTACTGAATACAGTTAGAGATCATCAGGGAGGGGGTGATAGAGAGGGAGAGAGACAGAGAGACACCTGCAGCCCTGCTTCACCACTCACAAAGCTATCCACCTATAGGTGGGGACTAGGGGCTTGAACCCTGGTCCTTGTGCACTATAACATGTGTGCTCAACCAGGTGTGCCCCCACCTGGCGCTCCCCCCGCATCTGCTCATTAAAGAATTGTCCAGAAGTGTCTCTGGGGGCTTTTCTAGGCCTGGGGATCAAGGGCAAGGTGACAGACACTCGCGACCTCACGGTGACGGAGCTTACAGTGACTGGAACAGAGACACACAAACCCTCTGGTCCACTGTGTGCCTATGAGTGTGACAGGAAAAAGCGGTGGCAGGTGGGTGTCGGGGTCCTGGCCAGTGACTCTAGAGGGAGTGGCTGAGGGAGATTCCACTCAACAGCTACCAGCCGTGCAAAGACTGACACAAGGGCAGGGAGACCTCTACCTACCACCTCTCTCAGATCTGTGTCACCAGGCAGGGGACATAGTGACTGTGAGGCGGCGACAAGGCAGCTGGGGTAGCAGAGTATGGATTCAACGACAGGAACAGGAATAGGAATAGGGCAGAAACTCAGCAAACTGGCGGGAGAGCCACTGCGTCTCGCACAGATTTCTGCCTTTAGGCTGGACAGACAGGAAAACTCCTGGAGGCTTCTGTAGAGGTGTGACAAGTTAGAGCGGCCTGTCTTTGACACTCTATCCTGCCAAAGTGGGGACAGAACCCAGGGCCTCACGTGTGTAAAGCACAAACTATCGTGAGTAACCTTCTCGGCTCCCAGAATTAAGTTTTGAAAGGATCGTTTGGTTTCTGTTCTGAGAGTCAGCTGTGCTGGTGCAAATGTAAAAGCACAAAGTAATGGCCACAGTCGGTGAGGAGAGGGGGACTGCCTGAACCAGGCTGGCTGCTAGAGGGGCAGGGAGCAGCTAGAGTAGGGAGAAGCCAGAGGGATAGGGAGCAGCCAGAGGGATAGGGAGCAGCCAGAGGGATAGGAAGCTGCTAGAGGGACAGGGAGCAGGTAGAGGGACAGGGAGCAGGTAGAGGGACAGGGAGCAGGTAGAGGGACAGGGAGCAGGTAGAGGGATAGGGAGCAGGTAGAGTAGGGAGCAGCCAGAGGGACAGGAAGCAGCTAGAGGGATAGGGAGCAGATAGAGTAGGGAGAAGCCAGAGGGATAGGGAGCAGGTAGAGGGATAGGGAGCAGCTAGAGTAGGGAGCAGCCAGAGGGATAAGGAGCAGGTAGAGGGATAGGGAGCAGCCAAAGGGATAGGAAGCAGCTAGAGGGATAGGGAGCAGGTAGAGTAGGGAGAAGCCAGAGGGATAGGGAGCAGCTAGAGGGATAGGGAGCAGGTAGAGGGATAGGGAGCATCTAGAGGGATAGGGAGCAGGTAGAGGGATAGGGAGCATCTAGAGGGACAGGGAGCAGCTAGAGTAGGGAGCAGGTAGAGGGATAGGGAGCAGGTAGAGGGATAAGGAGCAGGGAGAGGGAGAGGGAGCAGCCAGTGGGATAGGGAGCAGGTAGAGGGATAGGGAGAAGCCAGAGGGATAGAGAACATCTAGAGGCAGAGGGTGAAGCCAGAGGGATAGGGAGCATCTAGAGGGACAGGGAGCAGGTAGAGAGATAGGGAGCATCTAGAGGGATAGGGAGCATCTAGAGGGATAGGGAGCATCTAGAGGGATAGGGAGCATCTAGAGGGACAGGGAGCAGGTAGAGGGATAGGGAGCAGGTAGAGGGATAGGGAGCAGGTAGAGGGACAGGGAGCAGGTAGAGGGACAGGGAGCAGGGAGAGGGACAGGGAGCATCTAGAGGGATAGGGAGCTTCTAGAGGGACAGGGAGCAGGTAGAGGGATAGGGAGCAGGTAGAGGGACAGGGAGCAGGGAGAGGGACAGGGAGCAGGCGGGACTCTGCACACTGGACTCAGCATGGGACTCAGCATGTGGGACTCTGCACACTGGACTCAGCACGTGGGACTCTATACACTGGACTCACACTGGAATCAGCATGTGGGACTCTGCATGCTGGACTCTGCACACTGGACTCAGCACGTGGGACTCTGCACACTGGACTCAGCACGCGGGACTCTGCACAGTGGACTCAGCACGCCGGACTCACACTGGACTCAGCACGTGGGACTCTATACACTGGACTCTGCACACTGGACTCATCACGCAGGACTCAGCACGTGGGACTCTGCACACTGGACTCTGCACGCTGGACTCTGCACACTGGACTCAGCACGCGGGACTCTGCACACTGGACTCCGCAGGCGGGACTCACACTGGACTCAGCACGCGGGACTCTGCACACGGGACTCAGCATGGGACTCTGCACACTGGACTCAGCACGTGGGACTCTGCACACTGGACTTAGCATGCAGGACTCTGCACACTGGACTTAGCATGCAGGACTCTGCACACTGGACTGCACGTGGGACTCTGCACGCGGGACTCTGAACATTGGACTCAGCACGCAGGACTCTGCACACTGGACTCAGCATGCGAGACTCTGCACACTGGACTCAGCACACCGGACTCACACTGGACTCAGTACGTGGGACTCTGCACTCTGGACTCAGCACGCGGGACTCTGCACACTGGACTCAGCATGGGACTCTGCACACTGGACTCAGCATGGGACTCTGCACATTGGACTCAGCACGTGGGACTCAGCACACTGGACTCTGCACGCTGGACTCAGCACGTGGGACTCTGCACACTGGACTCAGCAGGCGGGACTCTGCACACTGGACTCAGCATGGGACTCAGCACATGGGACTCTGCACACTGGACTCAGCAGGCGGGACTCTGCACACTGGACTCTGCACACGGGACTCAGCACGGGACTTTGCACACTGGACTCAGCACATGGGACTCTGCACACTGGACTCAGCATGCAGGACTCTGCACGCTGGACTGCACGTGGGACTCTGCACACTGGACTCAGCACGCGGGACTCTGAACACTGGACTCAGCTCGCAGAACTCTGCATACTGGACTCAGCACGCGGGACTCTGCACACTGGACAGCACGCGGGACTCTGCACACTGGACTCAGCACGCGGGACTCTGCACACTGGACTCAGCACGCAGGACTCTGCACACTGGACTCAGCACGCGGGACTCTGCACACTGGACTCAGAACGCGGACTCTGCACACGGGACTCAGCACGTGGAGCTCCACAGCTGGTCTCGGGACAGGGAACTGAGCTCTAGGCGGCCCTCGCTGGACAGTCACGACTAAGCTGCTAGCTCGCTCAGCAGCTGTCATCTAGAAGGAGCCGGGATGCGAGGCCAACGTCACCCCTGAGCGGCTGGAGCGGCAGGCAGCCCTTCCCCGCTCCCTCTATCCAGAGACCGCCAGTGGCTCCGCATGTTCCCAGCCAGCCTCCCGCCAGCAGCCAGGGTGAGGTTCAGGCCACGACAGAGTCTCCATGAAGGAAGAGAGGAGTCACTGCCCCTGCGTGACCACCGCGGGCCCAGACTACGTCTCCTCGGGTCAAAGAACTGGATTCAGATTCTGTGTCTGCCATTTCTTGGTAGTACTTTGAGGAAGTTAAAAAATAAGTAAGTAAATACAATTCCTTCTAGCACATCAGGATTCGCTCGCCCGTGGTGCTCCGGCTTCTTTGCTCCCCCGTCTCTCAGACATACATCCTTCACAGCTCTGTGTGGAATTGTACCCCTCTTATCCTATGGTCTTGTCAACATTTCCATTTTATAAATAAATAAAAAATTGTTTTAAAAAAAAATCTTGTGGTCTGGGAGGTGGCACAGTGATAAAGCTTTGGGCTCTCAAGCATGAGGTCTTGAGTTCGATCCCTGGCAGCACATGTGCCAGAGTGATGTCTGGTTCTTTCTCTTTCCTCCTACCTTTCTCATGAATAAATAAATAAAATCTTAAAAAAAAAAAACTTAACTGGAGGCCAGGTGGCGGCATACCTGGTTACGTGCACACACGACATTGCGCAAGGCCCCAGGTTCAAGCCCCTGGTCTCCACCTGCAGGGGAGACGCTTCAGGGCTGCCGGTGTCTGTCTCTCTCCTCCTCTTCCTTCTCTTTCAATTTCCCTATAAATGTTAAAATAATATATAGATTTTAAAAATATTAAAATTATCTTTTCTCTCTGGAGGTGGAAGAGGACTACTGGTTGCTTTCACGCCTATGTGAGAAAAAAAATATATATATATAACCAAGGTAAATAAACTTGTCAGAGAAAAACAAAGTACACACACTGTTTCTAGACTGTTGTGAAAACTCCAGTGGTTTTCAGAGGGAAGGGGAGAAGCCACAGCGACCCTTCACAAATAGAGGTGTGAAACTATATACCCCTGAAACGGTTTATTATGCAAATCTATATTAAAGTCATTGACAGCGATAAATAAAAAGTTATTTCTGGGGACTCAAGTGCTAAGATATCTTTTGATTTTTTTTTTTTTAAAAGATCTTTTTTATTGGATAGAGACAGCCAGATATTGAGAGGGAAGGAGGAGACAGAGAGGAGAGAGACAGACAGACACCCGCAGCCCTGCTTCACCACTCGCAAAGCTTTCCCCCTGCAGCTGGGGACCTGGGGCTTGAACCCCAGTCCTGGTGCACCGCAATGTGTGTGCTTAACCGGGTGCGCCACCCCCTGGTGCCCTACAATCTTTAAAAAGGGTCATGGTTCCGAGGGATATGGCGGAGTCCAGTCCTGTCCCTTATGTCCGTGAGGGCTGTCTGTCCTCCTGGCCCCGCTCAGCACGTCCCACTGCCAAGCACAGTCACCCGACAGTGAGTGACACAAGGAGAACCCGCCACGCCCGGTGCCCGTGGGACCCTTGCCCCCCCGGCTCGTGAGGCTGGCACCGGGCGTCCTTCACAGACTCGGGCTGAGATGCTGAACCCCTGCAGCCCCCCAAGGTCGGAAAGGCCCGGAGCTGGGGGTGGGGGGGGGAGCAATTGCCTTCCATTCCTCCTTCAACAATTCACTGCTTTTTTTTTTTTTTAAACTAACTCTGACTCCTTTAAAAAAAATTTTTTTTTTTTTGCCTCCAGGGTTATTGCTGGGGCTTCGGACGAACCCACAGCTCCTGGAGGCTGTTTTTTCCCTTTTGTCGCCCTTGTTTTATCGTTGTTGTGGTTATTATTATTACTGTTGTTACTGATGTCGTCGTGGTTGGCTAGGACAGAGAGAAATGGAGAGAGGAGGGGAAGACAGAGAGGGGGGAGAGAAAGACAGACACCTGCAGACCCGCTTCACCACCTGGGAAGCGACTCCCCTGCAGGTGGGGAGCCGGGGGGCTCGAACCCGGGATCCCTGCGCACTGCACCGCGTGCTCCACCAGCCGTGCCGCGGCCTGGCCCCGAGATTCTGATTTATTTACTTGTCTTTCCAAAATATTTATTTCTGGGGTGGTGTTGTTACATGGGAAAGTGGGGGATGTTACGCACGTACAAACGATTGCACTTGCTGCTGCTGAATGCAAAACATTAATTTCCCCAATCAAGAAATAAACTTAAAAAAAAATATTGACTTGTTCCCTTTTGCTGCCCTTGTTGCTTCTTCTTTTTTTTTTTTTTTCAACTTGAATTTATTTAATAATCCACATCTTTCAGTGTTCCCAACATTTTCTACAAATACGAAAAGTGAATGCATCTCTGCAGGTGTGCAGTTTATTTCTTTTCTCTGGCAAGAAGATTGTAATCACTCTTGCTATCAGCTCAGTTGGTCTCTCACTTCATCGGGAATGTGTGCTGCCGACTTTAGAAAGGGAAACATATGTTGGCTAAAGCGTGGATGCTGAGGTAATTTTGGCCTCCACCCTATTATCCACTGCTTTACTGTCTAATAACGAAAGTCAGTGGCTATGTCTGTCTATAGGGTATAACCTAGGAACAGCTACCGTGGTGGCTTAAGATACCCACCACTAAAGTTATTCTGTTTAGTTTAATAGAGTTCTTAGTAAAGTCCTCGTCTAGGGTCCAGGTTTGTGCTCCGGAGCCATATGGGAGGTGCTATGATATTGGAGGAAGCTCTGGTGCCATTCTCTCTCTCTCTCAAAAAAAAAAAAATAATAACAATAATAATAATAGCCTGGAGCAGTGAAGTCACTCGTGTGTGAGACCCTGGTTCAAAAGAAAAAGAAGCGAAAGTCCTGCTAAAATGCCGATACTGTGGCCAGTCGGTGGCTCATCACAGCGAGCGCACATGGCACAGGGCACAAGGACCCAGGTGTGAGCCCCTAGTCCCCACCTGCAGGGGGAAATCTTTGCAAGTGCTGAAGCAGTGTCTCAACTGTCTCTCTCTCTCCCTTCCCTCGTCGCTTCTTACTGGCTTCTTACTGGGTACAGACGGAGAAACAGAGAGGGGGGAGAGACAGACGGACCCCGCAGCCCCGCTCCGCCGCTCGCGGAGCTTCCCCCCTGCGCGTGGGGGCGGGGTGGGCGAGCGGGGCTCGAACCCGGGTCCCCGCGCCCGCTGCCGGGGGCGCCAGGTGTGCGCGCCGCCCCCCGCCCTTCCCGGGCTCCGGGCTCCGGGCTCCGGGCTCCGGGGGGGGGGGGGTGCCGGGGCTCGACCCCGCGAAGGCTGCAAGGGCTCGGGCTGCGCTCACCGGCCCTGACCCGCCGGGTCCCGCTTCTTCCCGGGGCGGCGGCCCGGAGCACGGCGAGGAGGGAGCACGGTCCGCCCGCCGTCCCGCCGTCTCCCGCTCCGGCCCGGCGCTCACCTGAACGCAGGCTCCCCCGACGGTCGCGGCCGGGAAGCGGCGCCTCAAGGAGACGCCGACCGCGGCCGCCATCTTGGACTCTGACGCTCCTCTCCCAGGCGCTGACGTCACACGCCGGCGCCGTCCCGGGGAGTTGACGTGGCCGGAGGACGCGCTCTAGCCGCCCGAGGGCATGCGAGGTGGGGCGGCGGAGGGAAGGCGGAGCTCGCCCGTCTGAGCGTGCGCAGTAGCGGGCGAACATGCGTGCGCATGCTCCATAGGGTTCGCCAGGTCCTTAAGGTGACCTTCACAGAGGGAGGGGGCGTGTCCTAGAAGGGGTGGGGCTTAGGGTACAGGGGGCGGGGCTTCCGAGACCAGGTGATTTCAACTCCCTTTTCCTGAACACCTGTCACTCAGCTCAGAGGCCTAGTGCCCTTTGTCAGAGGCAGTCCAGGTGTCGGCACTGAGAGCCCTGTGTCATAAGAAACTTCCCACCCTACTAGGGAAAGAGAGAGGCAGACTGGGAGTATGGACCGACCAGCCAACGCCCATGTTCAGCGGGGAAGCAATTACAGAAGCCAGACCTTCTACCTTCTGCAACCCACAATGACCCTGGGTCCATGCTCCCAGAGGGATAGAGAATGGGAAAGCTATCGGGGGAGGGGGTGGGATATGGAGATTGGGCGGTGGGAATTGTGTGGGGTTGTACCCCTCCTACCCTATGGTTTTGTTAATTAATCCTTTCTTAAATAAAAAAAAAAAATATATATATATATATAAAAAAAATAAATAAATAAACTTCCCGTAGGTGAATGAAGAAGAGGTGACTGAAAGATGGAAGCATGCCATTCATTCATTCATTCATTCATGCGGAACACCGTGCTCCAGGGAGTGAGCCAGCAAGCCAGGCGCAGCCACTGTTCTCACCAAATAGCTCTCTAGCAGGCAGCTCTGTGTTTATTTTATTTTATTTTATTTTATTTTATTTTATTTTATTTTATTTTATTTTATTTTTTTAACCAGAGCACTGTTCAGCTCTGGCTTATGGTGGTGCAGGGGATTGAACCTGGGACTTTGGAGCCTCAGGCATGAGAGTCTGTTTGCATAACCGTTATGCTATCTCCCCTCCGCCCAGCTCTGGGTTTTGAAGTCAGAATCCTAAAGGAAGTCAGCCCTTGGTGGCTTAGCCTTGAACTGTCAGACACGGTCTCTTTTTGTTTGTTTGTTTGTTTCTCCACCAGAGTCTCGCTCAAGCTCTGGCTGATGGTGGTACTGGGGACTGAACCTGGGACTTCAGAGCCTCATGCATGAAAAGTCTTTTGCATAAACCTTATGCTGTTTCTCCAGCCCAGACACCAAATCTTGAAGACTTACTGTTGATACATGCCCGATATTATGATTTATCATTCCACTAACGCCCACAACCATCTGTCAAGTGTGTGTGTGTGTATATGTACACTTTGTCTCCACCGTAGTCATCTCAGCTGTTCCTTTTATTTTTAAAAACTTTTTGTTAATATTTATTCCCTTTTGTTGCCCTTGTTATTTTTTTATTGTTGTTGTAGTTATTATTGTTGTTAATTGATGTCTTCGTTGTTGTTGGATAGGACAGAGAGAAATAAAATGGAGAGAGGAGGGGAAGACAGAGCGGGGGAGAGAAAGACAGACACCTGCAGACCTGCTTCACCGCCTGGGAAGCGACTCCCCTGCAGGTGGGAGCTGGGGGCTCGAACCAGGATCCTTATTCCGGTCCTTGCTCTTAGCGCCACAACCTTGAGTTAGTTTCATTCACACGTGGGGTCTAAACAGCTATAACAAAGAAACTTACACATTATAATAATAGTGACAAAGTTGAGTCTTAGATTCTCTGACGATTATGCTGGTTACTGGGGAACAGGTAGGCGGAGTGGGAATGGTGGTGGCTAGAGGATTCTCTTTTGTGCAGTTGTCCTAGAACTTTGCTAATGGGTGTGGTGAGTCATTTAATTAATTAGTTAATTAATTAACTATTACCACCAGGGTTATCTCTGGGGCTTGGTGCCAGTACTACAAATCCACCACTCTCAGTGGCTGTTTTTCTTTTCTTTTTTTTTCCTTCTTCCTCTCCCTTTATTTGATAGGACAGAGAGAAAATGAGAGGGGGGCGGAGAGAGAGACAGAAAGTTATACACTTACAGACCTGCTCTACTTCTTGTGAAACTTTCCCTCTCCAGGTGGGGTTTGGGGCTTGAAGCTGGGTCCTTGACCGTGGTAGCAGGTCAGAAATTGTCTAACATCGTAGACCAGTGTTAAATTTAAGGGGAACACCATAGAAAGCAAATGATCAATAATAACAATAAAGACTGTGATTTACATGCCTGCCTCACTGGGAGGTCTTGGTCTAATGTGGTGACCGGCTGAAGTCACCTTGGACTTTTACCAGAGCTAGCCCAGCACTGGATTAAGAATTTTCTTTAAAAAATTACTCATAAAATGGTAATATTGACAGGACCACAGGGTAAGAGGGGTACAATTCCACACAATCCCCCACCCCTAGAACTCCGTATCCCATCCCCTTCCTTAAAAGCTTCCCTATTCTTTATCCCTCTGGGAGCATGGATCCAGGGATTACCTTTTTTTTAAAAAAAATTTATTTATTTCCTTTTTGTCGCACTTGTTTTTATTGTTCTTGTAGTTATTATTGTTGTTGTTGTTGGGTAGGACAGAGAGAAATGGAGAGAGGAGGGGAAGACAGAGAGGGGGAGAGACAGACAGACACCTGCAGACCTGCTTCACCGCCTGTGAAGCGACTCCCCTGCAGGTGGGGAGCTGGGGGGCTCCAACTGGGATCCTCATGCCGGTCCTTGTGCTTTGCGCTACCGCCCGACTGCTGGATTAGACTTTTTAAAGTATGCCCCAGGGGAACCAGCTGGATGAGTCATGGGCAAACTCACTTTCCTTCCATCTCCTCTTGGTTGAATTGCCTTCAGAGAGGAAAGAAGTATATACTTTCTTCCCAAAGAACACAATTTTTGGAAACGTGGTTCTCTAGTCATTTTATCAGGATTCTTTTCAACTTATTTTGTATTATTCTATTCTGTTTTTGTTTTAAGGACAGATAACTCTCCTAGAGAAACCACTATCCTTTAACTTTGTCCAGGTCACCTTGGAAAAAGCGGTCTGATGCCAACAGAAGTGAGATCCTGATTTATGGAGGGGCTCTTGGTGCCAGTGGGCCACACAGCCTGCGGTTACATCATTCCCCGGCTTCGTGGGGATTTGGGAAGCTCAAGGTTATGCAGGAACAAATGCCTGGGCCGCCGCACCTCCGCCTGAACCTTAAGATTCCACAACGACACAGCTACAGTGGGACCAGAGGCTTCATAGCGTGTGCCTGACAAGCCTTCCTAAGGTGTCTTCGTGATAAAGCCCAGCTTTGTTTGTTTGTTTGTTTGTTTATTTTCATTCATCTAGAGAGTCAACTCTTGCTTTTCACTAGACCGTCTCCTAGATATTTTAGGCTCATACTGAACCTCCTCATTTACAAATGGGATTATGTAAGCGGTCTGTTTTAGTGTTTTTTTTTTTAAAATATTTATTTTATTTATTTATTCCCTTTTGTTGCCCTTGTTGTTTTATTGTTGTAGTTATTATTGTTGTCGTCGTTGTTGGATAGGACAGAGAGAAATGGAGAGGGGAGGGGAAGACAGAGAGGGGGAGAGAAAGACAGACACCTGCAGACCTGCTTCACCGCCTGTGAAGCGACTCCCCTGCAGGTGGGGAGCCGGGGTGTTTTAGTGTTTTTAAAATATTTATTTATTTATTTATTATTGGATGGAGACCGAGAGGAACCGAGAGAGGAGGGGGAAAATAGAGAGGGAGCCCTGCTTTACCACTTGTGAAGCTTTTTCCCTGCAGGTGAGGACCATGGTTTGAACATCTGTAATGTGTGTACTTGACCAGATGAGCCACCGGAGGTCACACTGGGAGCTGGTGGCCTGTCAGCGTTCAGGCAGGGTGACACCAGCAGGAAGGCAAGTGACCGGTTCCCTTTTGCTCACTCAAGGGAGAAAACGAAACAGAGACACCGGGGAAGACTGAAGTGTGCTCAGATCTTGTTTATTAGCAGGTAGGCAAGAGTTTAAATAGAAAACCAAGCAAAGAACATATTTCAAACATGTCAGGAATTACAGGTTTCTTACAGGTCAGCTTGCCCCTATGGTAGGGGGCTGGTATGACAGGAATTGATGAGATACAAGACAGTTACTCTCCATGACGCAAGCAACTTAATTATCCAAAGGTATTTGAGAGAAGCATAGGGGTTAAACCAGTAGGGTGAGACCGAGAGAAGATGGATATCAAAAGGCCATAGAGTTTGGAATTTCTCTTGTCTGGGGTCTGAGGTGTATGATGGAGTGAGTGTGTGATAAGGTGTGTTCTCCTCTATGATCAGAAAGTGAGGTGAACTTTGAGTAAGTGAATCTTAAAGTAGGCGGCCATGTGGCCTGCGGTTAATGGAGAGGAGTATTGAGGTTTCTGTGGACTTGAGAGTAAAGAAGGGAAGAACTTAGTCTGAGAGATGGTTTCTCCCCTTTGCTCACCTCAGTTGAGAGAGACTCACCAAGAGGGTATCTTCTCAGACCTCCATCCAAGGATGGGGGGAGTTCTCCCTAAGCTCTATCAAGCTTACACAGAGCCCCACAGTGGCTGGCTGACTGGCTGCGGTGGCCCAGAGTCAAGGACCACACTGGCTTGAAGACTGAGCACCCAGATATTGACCAGGGTCCATGAGATGGGGCCTGAGTACATATATGCAGGGGCTGGGGAAAGACATACACCTGAAAGCAAGAGTGCACAGTTGTTTGCAGTGAGTCAATAAATGCAGCAAGCAAGCAGAAAGACCTAAAAAGACACCATCAAGTACCTAATGAAATAGTTTCTACTTAGACCTAGAGACCCTCCTCACCTGCCTCCTATTGCACGTCCCTCAATCACTCCAAAGCTAACCTTGTCAGACAAGGTCAGGACCACAAGAGCTGAACAAGGACAAGAGATTGGCAGACTTTAAGGATGACTCTTTAGTCACTATCAGGGCACCCCATCACCTGGGGCCCTAGTCAGGGAGTCCTGGGATTCCCACACAGACATGATGGGCCCAGACCTCTAACAGATCCCTCTCACCACTGTCACTGGTCGTCTCTATGAGGAACAACGTAGTGGACCCCTCTGTGGGCCCCTATCGGACCCGGCCCTCAATGTGAATCAACAATGGTAGGGACTGTTCCATTCTCTGAAGGGAGGCTGGATAGCACACTCTGCCTGTCGCCCGAGGATGATGAGTCCTGAAATTGGTGTGGCCTGGAGCCATGACCATGGAATGTGAGCTCAGACCTACAGGGATGCAGAGGCTACACAGGCTCCTGTGCTGACTATGGGCCCCAGATAAGATCGATGGGGTTTACAGTTAACAATATTCATATACTTCGATTAATACCATATTTGGGAGATAACTCTCTTCCTTTATTCAGCTTTCTGGTCCTTTTCCCCAACTATGACACCATCCCCCCAGACAGTAGCTTAGGTCACCTGCACATTGGATGTCAGGTGCAGGCAAAACGAGTTGGGTCATAGGCCCCTTGAAATATACTTAAAATAGACCTACTAACTTTTTCCAAAACAAAGACCCCAAATCTCCATCAGCAATATTCTTGCCTTTAGGTTCATGATTAGTCAACAATTTGCTCTGCTTTCTTTTTAAAAACATATTTATTTATTTTCCTTTTTGTTGCCCTTTTAAAAAATATTTATTTATTTATTTATTCATTTTCCCTTTCTTTTGCCCTTGTTGTTGTCTTTTTATTGTTGTGGTTATTATTGTTCTTGTTATTGGTGTCGTCATTGTTGGATAGGACAGAGAGAAGTGGAGGGAGGAGGGGAAGACAGTGAGGGGGAAGCTGGGGGCTTGAACCGGGATCTTTATGCTGGTCCTTGTGCTTGTGCTTTGTGCCACCTGTGCTTAACTGCTGTGCTACCGTCCGACTCCCACCCTTGTTGTTTTATTGTTGTTGTTATTGATGTCGTCATTGTTGGATAGGACAGAGAGAAATGGAGAGAGGAGGGGAAGACAGAGAGGGGGAGAGAAAGACAGACACCTGCAGACCTGCTTCACCGCCTGTGAAGCGACTCCCCTGCAGGTGGGGAGCCGGGAGCTCGAACTGGGATTCTTATGCTGGTCCTTGCGCTTTGTGCTACGTGCGCTTAACCTGCTGCGTTACCGCCCGACCCC
The DNA here is from genome assembly GCF_950295315.1 of Erinaceus europaeus. Classification (NCBI taxonomy): domain Eukaryota; kingdom Metazoa; phylum Chordata; class Mammalia; order Eulipotyphla; family Erinaceidae; genus Erinaceus; species Erinaceus europaeus. The sequence continues at coordinate 115,857,503 of NC_080172.1, forward strand.
CATTTGCTCTGCTTTCTATTTTAAATCTTTTACAGCCACCAGGTTCCAGATGCCAGCATGATGCCAATTGGACTTCCCGGGGCAGATGACTCTACCATGTGTCCTGGCTCCACCTCCCCAGAACCGTGCCCCACTAGGGAAAGAGAGAGGCAGACTGGGAGTATGGATCCACCTGTCCACGCCCATGTTCAGCAGGGAAGCAATTACAGAAGCCAGACCTTCCGCCTTCTGCATCCCACAATGACCCTGGGTCCATGTTTCCAGAGGGATAAAGAATAGGAAAGCTGTCAGGGGAGGGGATGGGATACGGAGTTCCGGTGCCCGGAATTGTACTGCTCTTATCCTATGGTCTTGTCAGTGTTTCCATTTTATAAATAAAATCTTAAAACACAAACATCTATACCTACTACCAGTGAACAAAACACCTGGTTTAATGATTACCCAGGGCTGGAGAGGTGGCTCACAGGTTTGAGTCCTGGCACCACATGGGAGTGCCACCACCCCTGGAAGAAACTCCCAGACTGTGCAGCCCTTCTTTTTCCATGTTCTAAATCTCAGTGAAAATGTTGACCTTGGAGTAGTGGAATTATGTATGTGTGAGGTCTCAGCTCTGCAAGGAAAAAAAATTACGAGAGTCAGGTGGTAAAATTTCAACCCTTTGCTACAGTCTATCAGATGAATAAATGTGAAGAAGTATTTTTCAAGTAAAAGTCCAGATGTAATTATGTTAAAGTGGAAACATCTTCCACAAGAACTTCAGGCTTGAGAGGTCAACACTGAAAAAAATTACATATTTATTTATTATTGGAAGGAGACAGAGAGAAATTGAAAGGAGAGGGGGAGGTAGAGATGGAAAGAGACAGAGAGACACCTTCACCCCTGCTTCACCATTCGTGAAGCTTTCCCCCTGCAAGTGAGGACCAGAGGCTTGAACCCAGGTCCTTGCACACTGTATTGTGAGTGCTTAACCTGGTGCACCACCTCCTGGCCCCTAGAGTTCAATCCTTTAATGTACCATCCCTTGGGCTGGTTTGTGTATGTGTGGGGTCTTTTTCTTCTAAATATCAATATAATCAATCACTGTAGGGGTAAGAGGAGATGAACCAGTTCTCCCAGAGCTGGAATAGTTAAAGCTGACTTTAAATAGTTAAAGCTCAAAGTGCTATAAGTCTACCGGGCCCAGGTCTCCTCTGCCTCTGACTTTGCCTGCCACTGCCAGAGAAGTCCTGCTCTCCCTGCCAGGTCACTAGGTAATCCTCTTGACTGTGGTTTGACAGTGAGGCTGCCGCTACTGGCTACACATTCAGAGCATTTCCTGTGTACCCGTTCTAGCCAGAGCACTTCTTTTAAAAATAATTTTAAAAGTTATCTTTATTTATTGGATAGAGACAGCCAGACATCAAGAGGGAAATGGAGAGACACCTGCAGCCCTGCTTCACCACTCATGAAGCTTTCTCCCTGCAGGTGGGGACTGGGGGCTCGAACCTGGGTCCTTGCGCGCTGTAATACGTGTGCTCAACCAGGTGTGTCACCACCTGGCCCCCTGCTGTGGGGCAGCTCGCTCTGGGTTCTCCATCTCACTAGCCATTGGGCGACGGAGGGTCAGAGCAGGGGGTGGGAGGGTGGTGAGGGTCCCGGGAGAGCTCAGCATGTTGATGGTGACAATGGACATTCACAGGGAGACAAACAGTCAGCCCTGGGAAAAGCCTCAGAGGGCAGTTCCTTTATTGAAAAGAAAAGTATATATATATGTCATAGCTTGGGGGGGGGGGAAGGTTTGGGGTATTAACCTAAGCACAGAGCAAGATAATCTAAAGTTATATATATTTTTTACTGACAGACTGTTGGATCATAAGCTTTACAATGTACATTTTTCTGGAGGTAGATTGCAGGCACTTTAGAGCAGTAAGAGAGAGGACAAAAGCTGAGCAAAGTTTGCTGGAGTCTTAAGGTTAACACAGTAATCCATGGCTTTTAATTAAAGAAGGAAAGAGGGGAGGTGGCATGTGTAGAAAGACGCCCATGTTCGAGGGTCCAGCCGTCATAAATTCCAGAGACCAGAGGAACCAGCCCTTCTCTGGACCTGAAGGGAGAGTTGGGGGTCAGCCCGCTCGGATCTCATAGAAACAATGGCCTGGATTTCCCAGGACAGTGGGCCCATTCTCCAAGGTAATCAATGCCAGGGAGCTGGAGTTTTAGTCTTAATTTATCATCGAGGACACTGAGTCTCAGAGAGTCAACAGCCCCCCCAGCTGACACAGCTAGCAGGTGGGTGTCTCCTGTTACTGATGCACCCTGGGCATGCACCCTGGGCCTCGGGGTGGTTGCAGTCATTCCACTCTTACCTGCAGAGGGCACCCTGGCCCCACGGAAAGGCCTCCGCACTCCCTATCAGCCCTGCCCAAACTGCCCTTTGAAAAGGCTTAGCTATGCCCTCTTCCCTCAGATTCCTACCATATCATTAGACTTCTCAAAATATACTGAGTGGGTTTGGGACAATCATAGGCTACAGGTTTCTCCGGTTTCATGAGAGGCCTCCATGGACCTTCTGGAGCAAAGACACAAGACGGACCCCCCCCACCCCCCAGACAGGGCTGGGCTTCACACAGTTGATGTCAACTCAGCTGCTGGGGCTTAGCAAACCGGCACGTTTCTGGACCTGGAGACACACACTCTCCTTTCCTACCCTTGCCTTTCCCCCATCTGCCCGCCACCTTGCCAGCATACTCTCAGATGAGCGGTGATGAGGTCTGTTGGATATGCATTGGTGTACGCCGTATATTGCATATGGGGAAAAAAAAAAGCTCCCTTTACAGCTGAATGTGAATTTTGAGCACCCCTTTCTAGTCAGGGGCAGTCATAAAATAAATAAATAAATAAATAAAATTAAAAAAGGGAGTAGTGGAAGATATTCCTTGTCCTCTCTGCACTCTCCTCTCACCGCCTTGCTCCCTCCTCTCAGCTCTCTGTCCCTCTCTTCCTCCTCCTCTTACCGCTATTCTCATCCATGAAAGTCCTAAACTCCATCTGCTAAACAGCTTGTTGCAGCAGCCCCTAGTTGTCACAGTTCTTTTTTTAAATATTTTATTTATTTATTTATTAATGAGAAACATAGGAGGAGAGAGAAAGTGCCAGACATCACTCTGGTACATGTGCTGCCGGGGATTGAACTCAGGACCTCATGCTTGAGAGTCCAATGCTTTATCCACTGCGCCACCTCCTGGACCACAAGTTGTCACAATTTAAAGAAGATAAAAACAGGTGAAGTTAAGGGAGTCGGGCGGTAGCGCAGCGGGTTAAGCGCACATGGTGCAAAGTGCAAGGACCAGCATAAGGATCCCGGTTCGAGCCCCCGGCTCCCCACCGGCAGGGGAGTCGCTTCACAATAGGTGAAGCAGGTCTGCAGGTGTCTGTCTTTCTCTCCCCCTCTCTGTCTTCCCCTCCTCTCTCCATTTCTCTCTGTCCTATCCAACAACGACGACATCAATAATAACTACAACAATAAAACAACAAGGGCAACAAAAGGCAATAAATAAATAGTAAAAAAAAAACCAAAACAGGTGAAGTTAATTTTAATGTTTTCTTTATGCCAACAAACCCCAGATTATGGCCATTTAATCTGTAACCAATTAAACATAAGGAACGGAACATTTTACATTCTTCTGTTATGTAAAATAAAAACTGTTCCCTACCTGAGGGGAAGCTTCATAAGTGGTGAAGCAGGCTGCAGGTTGTCCTCTCTCTTTCTCTCCCTCTCTCTCTCTCCTTCTCTCTCTCTCTTTCTCTCTCTCTCTCTCCCTCACCCTCTCCCTCTCCTTCTCTTCCTAAGCCCATTCTGCCCCTTTCAATTTCTTTCTGTCCTATAAAATAAAAGAACTTAACAATTATAAACTTTATTATATAAAATGAAAATCGTGGGGGCCAGGTGGTGGCGCAGCCGGTTAAGCACACACACTACAGTGTGCAAGGACCCAAGTTCAAGCCCCCAGTCCCCACCAGCAGGGGGAAAACTTCACGAGTGGTGGAGCAGCCCTGCAGGTGTCTCTCTTCCTATCTCCCCCCCCTTTCTGTTTCTCTCTGTCTCTATCCAATAATAAATAAATAAATTTAAAAAAGAAAACCGTGAATGTTAAAAGTTGATCAGCCAGGTTTAAGACGAGGCGGCTGAGTGGAGTTTTCTGCTTGGCATGTGTTTTTTTTCTTTTCTGTTTATCCAGCTGGAGAAAAGACATGTTTTCACTGAATCTCACTCACTGTATCTAGCTTCCTGCGATCCTAGAAGACGAGCAGGTACTGGAAGTCTCACTATGTTCTCCCTGTGTCTCGTCTCCCCCTCAGCCCTTCCTTTGTCTCTGAACTGTGAACGATGCTTTCACATAGGGCGTAGCCCTTAGCTAGAGGCTGTTCACACAGATGGATGGAGAATCCCAAGTAGGAGTGAAACTGCAAGTCCCCCTAGAGCGACTGTAGAGACTTCCCTACAAAAGTGGTTTAGTGATGTGTCTTAGACTCCTGTAAGGATAGACAGCATCATGGTTATGCAAACAGATTCCCATGCCTGAGGCTCCGTAGTCCCAGGTTCAATCCCCCCACACCACCATAAACCAGAGCTGAGCAGTTCTTCTTCTAGCGTTTGCCCTTCTTCCGTAGCCAGTCAACAGCGTCAGGTTGAGCCTGATGTCAAGTTTCGAGACCTCCTTTGAATCTGGAGAGGTGGCAGTCGTTGACTATGTGGGTCATAGTCTGTCTGGAGCCGCAGGGGCAGTTCGGGTCGTCTCTGGCTCCCCAGCGATGGAACATAGCGGCGCACCGGCCATGGCCTGTTCGATAGTGATGGAGGAGGACCCGATCATAACGTGCTAGGTCAAAGCCGGGTGGACGCTTGCAGGGGTCTGTGATGAGGTGTTTGTTCTTGACCTCAGCTGACTGCCAACTCTGTTTCCAAGAGTCTGGAACAGAGAAGTTCAGTGTAGGCGTAGGGGACCAGATTGGGTGACGAGACGTCAAGCGTTGGACAGGGTGGGCGAAGATATCCGCGTATATTGGCAGGTCCGGTCGAGCGTAGACGTGGGAAATGAACTTAGATGATGCCGCATCCCGACGAATATCTGGCGGGGCGATGTTGCTGAGAACTGGCAGCCATGGAACCGGGGTGGAACGGATGGTTCCAGAAATGATCCTCATGGAGGAATATAATTTGGAATTGACCAAGTGGACATGGGGTTGAACAGTGCTGTGGTATTAAAAACAAGAATGTGTGCTCATCTAGCCTTTTTTATTTTGACCAGAACATGGCTCCGTTCTGCGTTATAGTGGCTAGTGGTCCCAGGGAATCGACTTAGAATCTCTGAGCCTCAGGCATGAAAATCTGCCCTTCAAAGTACCAAGCTGTCTCCCAGCCTGGAGGAAGATAAAAGAAAAAAAGCCACTTGCTCCCAAATGCTCATCATGGGTCTACTTTTGGTAAACTTCACTGGAAACACAGGGTCACTTTTTTTGTTTTTGTTTTTGTTTTTTTTTTGCCTCTAGAGTTATCACTGGGGCTTGGTGCCAGCACTATGAATCCACTGCTCCTGGAGGCCATTTTTCCATTTGATTGGCTAGAATAGAGAGAGATTGAGAGAGGAGTGGGAGAGAGAGAGGGAGAGAGAAAGATACACACCTGCAGACCTGCTTCACTGCTTGTGAGGTGACCCCCTTGCAGCGAGGAGCTGGGGACTTGAACCAGGATCCTTGGACTTCATATTATGTGCACTTAACCCGGTGCACCACCGCCCAGCCCCCACAGAGTCACTCTTTATTGTGGGTATTGACCTTGACGTTGGGTGGTGGTCATGTAATAAACAGCCTATTGAGAATGGAGCTTTCTAACTTGTTGAGATAACCTTGCTGACGGCCTGATGTGAACCCAGAGGGCGGGGGTCCCAGGCACAGGAGACGTCTGTGGTGGGCTCTACCTAGGCTGTGACAATGCCGCAGTAATGAATGTCACACCGAGAGCCCCGCTTCTCTCTTAGCCAGTTATTTTATTGCTATTTATCAAGCTATTTCCTCTCAAGGAACACTCCATCCACCCCGGTCTCTTGTTCAGAAAGTCCAAACTGTGTTTCGCTTGTTCCCCTCATCACAACACCCTCTTACACAAAAGAACTCAAAATAAAGATTGAAACAGGAACTCGGCTGCGTTTTGCAACACAGACAAGCAATCTGGAACGGCACTGGTTGACTGTGGTGGGTGGAGAGGGTGGTGAACCTGCAGGGGTGCCACAGTGTCCACACTGGGGGGGGGGGAAGAGGAGTGTGGGGACGGGGCGCAAACAAGGTGGGAAGCAGTGTCTGTGTCCTGGGGGCCCCCACAGACTAAGGATTTATCAATGACTTCGAAACACTCCAAACAGAAATGGCTCCATGTGGGAGGCACTCATAAGTCTCATAAGTAAGGTTAAAAAACAACAGATGAAGCAGCCCCCCCCCCAAAAAAAAAAGCCACATTTAAAACACACCCCCCCCCCACACACACACACACACTCGAGTCTCCAGATAAACACCCTCCCATAGGCACTTGGTGTCTCTGGCTCTGGGGTTGGAGAAATCTGGGATTCTGCCCTCCCATGGCATAGGCCACCATCCCCTCTGAGGGACAGCTGCTTCCTAAGTCTCAGGTCTGATCTGTTGGGTGGTGTTGGTCCAGCTGGGTGGGGAGGGTGGGCCTCTTGTTTAGAGCAGACGGCGACTCCCACATCGCCGAGACAGTGAGCTGCGGGGAGCTCTGTGCTTTATGCCCTTCGTGGGTAAAGCAGCCAACCCCACAGGGCAGATGCTGGACGTTCAGTTGTGGGAATGGACTGGGTCCTTGCAACAGAGGCCAGGTTCACCGTGGTGCTAACTACAGTGCCCTCAGCATCTACCATTAGGTTTGGTATTTAGAAGAAACAGAACTGATGTTTGTTGAACAAATGAACAAAACAACCCAAGAAGTAAATCCCACCCCCCCCCCCGCCCCCAAGCATACGAATTTATAGCCATTTCATGGACAAGTTGGTTCTCTTAAACCTTCAAATTGGAGTTAAGAGTTCACTTTACTCTCTTGACATCAGCTAGTAGGAAAGGAACTCCCCTCCCCTGTTTAAAACTTAGTCTTTTGTGTAGGAGCCAGAGGATTAATGTGGTGATGTTCCAATGAGAGGCTCTCCGGCAAACGAACTTTAACAAGGTAATTAATCCAAGAGTCGTAGCTGACCTGGACTTAGCCGTCTGGGCTAGAATCCTGGGTGTTGGGTGTGATGTCTGCTGAGGAGATCTGGGTCTGTAATTATGTCCTGGGGGAAGGAAGGTCTGAGCCTGGCTGGTGGAGAAGTCTCTGTCTAGCTGTCTCGGGGGGGGGGGGGAATGACAGCAGGAATAGGAAGGAAGTGGAGGCCCAGAGAGAAGGGAAGGCAGGGGCTGAGCGGAACGGAGGGCCAGGCAAGAGAGAGTGGACATGGCTGACTGTCAGGCACCTGTCACACACCGGACTCACAGGTCCCGGTCTAGGAAGAGGCCCCTGAGTCTGGAGAGTGTGTGTCCACAAGAAAGATGAGGCGTCATGGGCATTTTGAAAAAAGAGGCCGTCAAGCTAGCTCACTTGGATAGTCTATCTCTGCTTTGTCCTATAGGAGACATAGGTTCAAATCTGACCGCACTGTACTGGAGGAAGTTTTTGGTGCTATCTATCTTTCCTTCTCTCTTTCTTTCTAAATGAATAACAACAACAAAAAGTCAGTCTGAAGTAGTAAAGCTCTGTCAATAACAAAAGATAAGAGAAGATGAAATAAAATAAGTGGGAAAGGTGGCTTTGAGAAAACCTGCTTTGGGTGGGGGGGAGATAGCATAAAGGTTACGCAGAGAGTCTTACGCCTGAGGCTTTGAAGTTCCAGGTTCAATCTTCCTCACCACCATAAACCAGAGTTGAGCAGTGCTCTCTGGTGGAAAAAAAAAAAAACCATCCGTTTCCAGGAAAGGCTCTAAGTGAAATTATTGGACCCTTAGGGAGTGGGGAGGCGGGTCAGCAGTGTCTACACCACAGAGAGGAAGCCAAGGCGATTTAAGAGAGGCAGGTAAGGAATGAACAGCTGGGACGGCCACCGCCTGGCCACTGTGAGGGAGCCGAAGTACCAGTGCTACCTCAAGGCCCACCCCCAGGTTCTTTTTCCACGAATTCTTCTCTGATCTTCACTGCACGGCCACCGGGAGACCTGGTGATTCCAGTCCCTTCTCCCTCACCCCCCACACCCCTTCTAGGTTTGGACAGGAGACCAACGTTCTTGGGGGGATGGTCTGGGGACTTGCTTTTGTTTCTTCCACGTCAGGGCTACCTACACACTGGCCAGGTGTCCAGCTACTTTTAGGAAGGACAGAGCAGAGCTTAAGCGGGGCAACTTCTGTGGGCACGAGGGCCCTTCTGAGGGACAAGACAGCAAGGCACAGACATCCCCAGCAGGACATGGCCACGGGGTCGGGGCGGGCAGGCAGGGCCAGACCGGAGGCTGGAGGGAGTTGGAGAACGCGAGGGGGTAGGAGGGGTGCAGGTCAGGGCACCGAGTGCCACCACTTGAAGGCAAAGGGCTTCCTGCGGACGTTGGTGCCACAGTGCACCTCCCCCAGGAACTTGTGGTAGGCGGAGATGTCATCCACGAAGCTGCAGCAGAGGCCCAGGGGCTCCAGCAGCGAGCGCACGTGTGTCTCCAGGCAACATTCCTCTTCTGTCTGGGGCCCGAAAGGCTTGGGGATGCCCAGGTCCCTGTCCAGCACGATCATGTTCACCTGCAGAGGAGCGAGAGACAGCGCAGGGTCAGAGAACTGGCTGCCAACTCGGCTGTTCTGAGGCCCGACGTTCACGGCAAGCCCAGGAAGTGGACGGTTTTTCTTTATTCATTTATTTTCCTTTCATTGCCCTTTTTTTTTTTTTTTATTGTTGTTGTAGTTATTGTTGTTGATGTCAGCGTTGTTGGACAGGACAGAGAGACATGGAGAGAGGAGGGGAAGACAGAGAGGGGGAGAGAAAGACAGACGCCTGCAGACCTGCTTCACCGCCTGTGAAGCGACTCCCCTGCAGGTGGGGAGCCGGGGGCTCGAACTGGCATCTTTACGATCCTTGCGCTTTGCACCACGCGCACTTAACCCGCTGAGCTCTTGGAAGTGGACGTTTTTGCTGTCTGCACAGCACAGGGAGAAACTGAGGCAGGGGACGAAGCAACTCGTGTACGGCAGGAGCATACGTAGAAACCAGGCGACATGCCTCTGGTTGGAATGCGTGTGTGCACACATGTACACGTGTCTGTACATGTATCAGCAGACATATAGCACACGTGCACACATGTATGTAGTACGTATATGTAACCATGTGTCTCTGTGTTGTTCCGATCTCTTTTATAAAAAAAAATCTATTTATTTATTTTTGGATAGACAGAAATTGAGAGGGGAAAGGGAGATAGAGAGGGAGAGAGACAGAGAGACACCTGCAGCCCTGCTTCACCACTCCTGAAGCTTCCCCCCTGCAGGTGGGGTTCAGGGGCTTGAACCTGGGTCTTTGTGCACTTAACCAGATGCACCACCGCCCCCTCCAATCTCTTTCTAGTTCCCTTCTATGAAAACAAGTCTCTCCGCATCCATAAGAGTCTTTTCAGCTACCAAGTACTGTCCTGCATGGTGATAAGGAGAAGGTTCCCCCTGCCCTGACAAGGCAGAGAGGATAGGCATCTCACTTGCAGGACAGAATGTGCTGGTGTGGGGTGGGACAGCAGCTCAGTCAAGACTGGCACCTCGGCTCCCCAGGCGCACAGCTTCAGCCGAGTCCTTCTCACCGCTCCCTGGCAGAGCCAGACGGGGCTTAGGGTCCAGCGAGGCTCACCATGTTCGGGAAGTAGGCTAAGGCCCGGCGGTCCTCATCCATCTTGAACAGAGCCGGCAGATCAATGATGTCCTGTTCCGACAGCCCCAGCTCTTTCTTGAGGATGTCACGATTCCAGTCCAGGCAGCGCTGGGAGAGAAAGGTAGGAGGGTAGACAGGTCAGGTGACACCCCTGCTACCTTTGCCAACTCCGCCCCACTCTGCAGCATCAGGCTGGGGGACCTGGTACTCTTTGGGGCCTCCTGTACTCATGCCTGGTGCCTCCTTACTGCCCCCTCACCAAGTCTCAGCAATATTAGTAATAGTGTTGTTCTTGTTACTCCCAATATTATTATTATTATTATTATTAATTTTAATAATAATATATTGTTAATAATATTTATTATTATAATAATAATATTATTAATTTTTATTCGTAACCAGAGCACTGCTTAGCTCTGGTTTATGGTGCTGCTGGGGACTGAACCTGAGACCATGAAGCCTCAAGCCTGAAAGCCTTTTGCAGAACCATTATGCTGTCTTCCTGGCCCAGCAACAGTGAGGCCACAAGTAAGATCACACAAAACTAGCAGCTATTCTTGGCTGAATGCTTCCTAGAAGCCAGAGCTCACGCCCTCAACCCCATCGATAGTGGACGGACACTATTATCATCTCCTTTTTAAATTATTTTATTAATTTTAATTTTAATTAATTTTTATTATTGGATAGAGACGGGGAGAAATTGAGAGGGGAGGAGAGAAAGAGAGGGAGGGAGACAGACACCTGCAGCTCTGCTTCACCACTCGTGAAGCTTTGCAGGTGGGGGGACCAGGGGCTTGAACCCAGGTCCTTGTAGTGTATGTGCTTGACCAGGTGCGCGACCTCCTGGCCCTTATTAGAAATGAGGAACTGAAAGGTCCTGTTGCTCAAAGGGGTGAGGTTGGTGTGATCTGATTTCAAATACACTCGATGCAACAAGAATGCTACAGAGGGGAGAGTTATAAGGACGTTCACTTCTGAGTAGCCAGTGCCTCGCTTCCTGGCCACAGTGGCTGGCTCCGGTGCGTTCAGTCAGAGTCAAGTGGAAGCATTTGTTCGATTGCTGGAGGCATGTAATAAACACCTCTTTGCTGGCGGGTACCAGACCTGGCTGAACCAGGTACCTTGTGCCCCTGCCGTGAGGTCATCTGCAGAGCCTCCCAAGTGCAGAGAAACGGAACTAGAGTTTTGATCCATCTGTACCGATAACCCACACCACGGGTGGACTTTGCTCTTATATGCCTTTTGTTTAAATAAATTTGAGTTGTTTAGTATTATTATTACTATTATTATATTTTTTGTAGAGCTGGGCCCTCATCATGCATAATTTCACTGCTCTAGGCAGCTTGTTCATTCAGGTGGAGAGGAGAAGAGAAAGTGAGACACCATAGCATGGGAATTCTAGCGTCACCGCACCTTCCACATGGTGCTAGCGGTAAGCCTTGGCTGTGTGCCTGGAAGGCATGCACTCTACTCAGTGAGATGTCTCTCCTGCTCTGTATTTTAAAAATTTTTTTCCTTTTGTTGCTCTTGTTTTTTATTGTTGGAGTAGTTATTATTATTGTTGTGGTTATTATTGTTGGTCATTGTTGGATAGGACAGAGAGAAATGGAGAGAGGAGGGGAACACAGAGACGGGGAGAGAAAGACAGACACCTGCAGACCTGCTTCACCGCCTGTGAAGTGACTCCCCTGCAGGTGGGGAGCTGGGGGCTTGAACCGGGATCCTTACGCCGGTCCTTGTGCTTTGCGCCACGTGCGCTTAACCCGCTGCGCTACCGCCCGACGCCTGACTCCCCCTTTTTTTTTTAATATGCCTAAACAAGGGGGTTGGAGAAGGGTGAGCATAATATCCATGCAAAAATCCTTTCATGCCTGAGGCTCAGAGGTCTCCGGTTCAATTCCCAACACTAACAGAAGCCAGGGCTAAGCAGTGCAGTGCTTTGGTCTCAGTCTTTCTCTCTATCTCTCTCTCTCCCTCTCTCCCTTTCTCTCTCATTCAAATAAATAAATGGTTATGTAAAACTCTTTCATGCCTGAAGCTCTAAAGCCCCAGATTTAACCCCCAGCATTATCATAAGCCAGAACTGAGCAGTGCTCTGGTAAAAATAAATAAATAACTAAATAATTAAAATTTAAAATACATAGGAGCTGGGGAAACAGTGTACTGGTTCTGCAAATGATTTATATGCCTGAGGCTTTGAGGTCCCAGGTTCAATCCCCAGCATCACCATAAACCAGGCTGAGAAGTGCTCTGGTCTCTTTATCTCTCTTTATCTCTCTTCCACTAAAATAAAAAATAATAAATACATAAATAAATATGTCCAGGCAAATAAAGAGAGATTTATTTCTGAAAATTTATTTATTTTGACTAGAGATGGAGAGAAATTGAGGGAACAGGGGGAATAGAGAGGGAAAGAGAGAGAGAGAGAGACAGAAAGAGACACCTGCAGAACCCAGGTTTTTGCACACTGTATCGTGTGCTCTCAACCAGGCGCTCCAGAGACTGAATTCCAGTAAACACGACTCTGCTGTGGAGTCCTCGAGAGTCACAGACTCAGAAAACAGAATCCTCACACAGAAAACTCTAGAGACCCGTGATCCCTTAGAAAAGTTACCCGCTCAGCACACACGTTCACATATGCACCTTTACGTGGGGCAGCCTGTAGCCCACCCTCACCGAAAGGGCTGTGTCTGCTCTGAATGTCACGGGCGCTCGCCTTCCTCAGCCCTGGGCTTTTCAACGCCACCTGCCTGGATTTTTCTCCGTGGCTCCCTGTCTGTCTCTGGCCTCTGCGGCCCTCCACACCTATACCACCCCCCTCTCCTTCCAGCACTGGCACAGGGCTGGAGCAAGCGCGGCAGGTTGAAGCCCCTAACTCCTGCCCATTCCCTACAGAAGCCCCTGGGATGTGAGCTTCAGCCCTTCCGGTGTCTCTGTGTGCAGCCCCCCCCATCCCCCGGCCATGCACCACTGGCCCCCTGCCCTGCCCTCACCTGGAAGTACAGGTTCTCCTGCACGAGGCTCTCATTGGACAGAATCTTGTTAATGGTGATCCTCTTGCTACTCATCCCAGCCAGGCCTGTGGGGCAGAGGGCAGCGATGGTTCAGCCTGAGGCCCCCAGTCTGGGTGATCTCCTTGGGTGATCGCCTTCTGCCCCCCAGCTTCTGGGTTAATTGTTGAGGTGGAAAGGGGGAGCTAGGGCTTGGCTGGGGCACAGGGAGGCAACCTCAGAGCAGGCCAGCTCCTCTCTGCCTTGAGAGGTAGTACACACTCCTTTCTCTGGGGTTAGTCATGACTCCTGGGGCAGGCCAGCAGTGGCCTCTGCATGTGTGCTCTCTCTTTTAATTTAATTAATTAATTAATCAATTAATTAATTCATTCCCTTTTGTTGCCCTTGTTTTTTATTGTTGTTGTTGGATAGGACAGAGAGAAATGGAGAGAAGAGGGAAGACAGAGAGGAGGAGAGAAAGACAGACACCTGCAGACCTGCTTCACTGCCTGTGAAGAGACTCCCCTGCAGGTGGCGAGCGGGGGCTCGAACCGGGATCCTTACTCCGGTCTTTGTGTTTTGCGCCATGTGAACTTATCCCGCTTTGCTACCGCCCGGCTCTCCTCTTTTATTTTTTTTAAGAACTGTATTTATTTATTGGATAGAGACAGCCAGCAATCAAGAGAGGAGGGAGTGGTAGAGGGAGAGACACAGAGACACCTGCAGCCCTGCTTCACCACTTGCAAAGCTTTCCTCCTGCAGGTGGGGACCAGGGGCTTGAACCTGGGTCCTTGTGCACTGTAATGTGTGCACTCACCAGGTGCACCACCACCAGCCCAGGTGTTCTCTCTCTCTCTCTAGCCAGGAGTGGAGGCGTCACGAAGGGCTACCACAATGGGTCTTCCATCCAAAGCTTGCTTCAAAGGACAAACTGTTGGCCAGGGTAAGGTCAACAGAAGCAGAATGTCCAGAGATGTCACTGTGATGTCCAGACCCGCCCCAGGCTCCATGCCTACTGTGGTCTGTGCCTGAGCTGCCTCCTGTCCCCCTGCGATGGCCCATGTGGCTCCCAGCCTCATCAGTCATGCCAAGGGTGCCCTGAACTCCGGCCAAATGGCAGGAACTCTCCTGGGCGCCCTTTGTCTACTTTTTATTTTGGATAGAGACAAGTTGAGAGGGAAGGGGAGACCGAGACAGAGATAGAGGGGGTCGGGTGGTGGTGCACCTAGTTAAGTGCACAGAGTACCAAGCATAAGGATCCGTACAAGGATCCGGGTTTGAGCCCCTGGCTCCTCACCTGCAGCGGGGATGTTTCATAAGTAGTGAAACAGGTCTGCAGATGTCTATCTTTCTTTCTCCCACTCTCTCTCCCCCTTCTCTCTCAATTTCTTTCTGTCCTGACAAATAAAAAAAATTTTAAAAGGAAGGAAAAACAAATAGCTACCAGGAGCAGTGGATTCATCGTGCCGGCACAGAGCCCCAGCAACAATCCTGGAGGCCGGAAAAAATAAAAAAAGATAGAGACAGACAGACACCTGAAACAACACTGCTGCGCCACTTACAAAGCTACCCTCCTGCAGGTGGGGACCGGGAACTTGAACCCGGGTCCTTGTGCACTCAACCAGGTGTGCCACTACCCAGTTCCCTTTCCTTCTCCTTGGTGTTCTCTGTGAATCAACTCACTCACCCTGTCTGCATTCCTTCCTTCCTTCCTTCCTTCCTTCCTTCCTTCCTTCCTTCCTTCCTTTCTTTTCTTTCTCCAGGGTTATCGCTGGGTTTCGGTGCCTGCACTATGCATCCATGGCTCCTGGAGGCCATTTTTTCCCCTTTTGTTGTTCTTGTTGTTTATCGTTATTGTTGTTATGATTGTTGCTGTTATTGCTGTTCTTGTTTTTGTTGGATAGAACAGAGAGAAATGGAGAGAGGAGGGGAAGACAGAGAGGGGAAGAGAAAGATAGACACCTGCAGACCTGCTTCACCGCCTGTGAAGTGACTCCCCTGCAGGTGGGGAGGGGGGAGTTCGAACTGGGATCCTTCCGCCGTCCTTGCGCTTTGTGCCACGTGCGCTTAACCCGCTGCGCCCCTGCCCAGCCGCACCCCTTCCCCATCTGCATTTCTATGTGGCAACTGCTAGCGTCACAGTGAGGGAGCTGCTACCCAAGTTATACCCAGGTTCTCACAGCCAGTGGCATGGTCTGTGGCCAGTCAGGGAACCTGAGCTTAGAGCTTCTGCCTGATCTGGGAAGAGTCTGATCCACTGCATTTCCCAGTCTTTCAGCTGGTCGTCAGGAAAGGGATTGGGGCTGTTGAGCCCTGTACCCCGACTGTCTCTCCAGCCCCATTTGGTGTTGGGCAGTACGCCAGCTTCCCCCTGCTTATCCCTGCGGTCTGTTTACATAAGCAGTTACCTAGGAACCGCCCTGCCTGCAGGGTATCGGCTTAATCCCCACTGGTTAGATGGAAGCTTTCTATGTTCTGTTCGCACTCTTTATTTGCTCCGCCCCCTCTCCTAGTCATTTCCTTTCCCTTGCCACTTCTGGTGAAGAGATGCATAAAAGGCGATGTATCTGGTTAATAAACGAGACATTGCTTCTCAGCTCAGCCATGAGTCCCTGGTCGTCTCTCTACCGCCCGTGAAGCTAGCCCAGCCCGGCAAATGGCGCCCTGAAGAGGGACTGGCAATTTGAACCTCCTGTCTGGTGTGTGTGTGTGTGTGTGTGTTATGTTTAATCTAGAAAGAAGCCTCCAGAAAGCCAAGACACGTGCCTCACAATCAAAGAAAAAGGTTTCTATGGGTTGGGGGGGGATGGGGGATGAAAAGGTAGCACAGTGGGTAGAGCTCTGAACTTGCAAGCATGGACTTCAAAATCCAGTCCTTGGCGTTGCATACACAGTGTTCTGGCCTCTTCCCTCTCCTTCTCTCTCTCTCTCCCCCCTCCCCACCCCATAATCTCCATCTTTCTCTCCTGCTCCCTACCCACCTCACGAAATAAAATAAAACAGAAAATTGTGAGCTTAAATCGGTCTTGTCTTCTCTAGACACTAGCGACTAGCAGCAGAACCTTGTCTTAGGGTCTGGGGGACAGTGGCCTATGTGAGTGTCGGCTTGGGACTGAGGTGGATTGGAGATGTCAACCTGAAAAGTGACAAAAAACAATTTAAGAAGAACACAGAAAACTTGTCCTGGCTCCTCTCACCTAGCTTCCTGGTCTCTAGCTGATTGGATTCCTTTCTGTGGCTGGTTAAGAGTAAGCCTTGAGGGAGTCAGGCAGTGGGTTAAGCGCAGGTGGCGCAAAGTGCAAGGACCGGCATAAGGATCCCGGTTTGAGGTCTCCACCTGCAGGGGAGTCGCTTCCCAGGCGGTGAAGCAGGTCTGCAGGTGTCTGTCTCTCTCTCCCCCTCTCTGTCTTCCCCTCCTCTCCCCATTTCTCCTCTCTGTTTTATCCAGGAACAACGATAACAATAATAACAACAACAATAAAAAAACAACAAGGGCAACAAAAGGGAATAAATAAAAAAGAGTAAGCCTTGTGCTGGGCTGTGCCTGCCCCAGTTCCAGGGCAGACGCTCGCTCACGCAGGGAGGGCGTCTGCTGTCTATTCTCTGTAGATTCCCACTTTCCTCCTGTCCCTAGATCCCATTATGTATGTCCCTTCCCCATCTTATATTCTTTTTGTTTCTTTTTTTAATATTTACTTATTCCCTTTTGTTGCCCTTGTTGTTTTTTTATTGTTGTAGTTATTGTTGTTGTTATTGATGTCATCATTGTTAGATAGGACAGAGAGAAAGACTGAGAGGAGGGGAAGACAGAGAGGGGAAGAGAGAGACCCCTGCAGACCTGCTTCACCGCCTGTGAAGCGACTCCCCTGCAGGTGGGGAGCCAGGGGCTCAAACTTGGATCCTTACGCCGGTCCTTGCGCTTTGCACCACCTGCGCTTAACCCGCTGCACTAATGCCCGACTCCCCCCCCATCTTATATTCTAAAACACAAGTTCCTTGAGTGCATAGGGCACTTTATTTATTTACTATTTATTTATTTATTTATTTATTTATTTATTTATTTAGGGTAGGAGTTTTCAGTGTTCTGGGCTAACTTTAAAAAATATATTTTATTTATTCATTTTAATAGGAGAGAAACCGAGACAGAGAGACGAGAGCCCTGCTCAACTTTGACCGATGGTGCCGCTGGGGATTGAACCTGGGACCTCAGGCAGTATTTTTTAAAATTATCATTACTTAGTATTCGATAGAGACAGAGAGAAATTGAGGGGGGAGGGGGAACTAGAGAGGGAGACAGACAGAGAGACACCGGCAGCCCTGCTTCATCACTCGTGAAGCTTTCCTCCTGCAGGTGGGGACCGGGGGCTTGAACCTGGGTCCTTGCGCACTGTAGTGTAAGTGCTTAACCAGGTGTGCCACTGTCTAGTCTTGTCCTGAGTAACTTTTTTCAGATGGAGAGAGAGAGAGAGAGAAAGAGAGAGACCGAGAGAAAGACCATGCACTAGAGCTTCCCCTGCTGCCACAGTGTTCCAGGGACTGGAACCTGGGCAGAGCACACGGCAAAGCAGGCACCCCCTCCCCTCCCAGGTGAGCTGACTTGCTGGTCCAGGACATCTGTTTGGAAACAAAATCCCCTGGGTCTGGTACCATTTCAAGTAAACACCAGGCCTCCAAAAGGTGCTGGGCACACTTGATCACGCCACGGAGCAGTGGGTAAGTGGATGGGACGGTCCAGGTGACCACGGCAAGGGTAGCAAGAGGCCAGGGTGGCTCCCCACTGCCAGAAACTCAGGGAAGTGGGGCTGGATGTCAGGGTCTCAGGCCTCCTCTGCTCCTTCCTCCTGAGGGTCTTCCCGGGGGGGCTGCTGCTCCCCTTTAAAGCTAAGGTCCCATGGCCACTCACCTTTGAACATGACGGCCTCCCCGTGGCCCTCCTTCTGCTTCTCTCGGAAGAGCTTGTAGCAGGCGGAGGTGCTGGCCATGAGCAACCGGAACTGCTGCAAGAGGCCCCAAGGGACAGTGTCAGCAGGGGGAAGCCGGGCAGGTGCACGAGGGAGCCCTGTCCCGGGGCCCCAGAGTCCTGTCTGTGTATCACTGGGCTACTGGACAAGGTTTCCAGAGCATGACGCTGCATCATGTCTTCCACTTAAGAAAATGAAAGATCTTCTTTTTTTATTTTTAATATTTATTTCTTTTCCTTTTCTTTTTAAAAAAATTTTTATATTTATTTATTTTTTTCCCTTTTGTTGCCCTTGTTGTTTTTCATTGTTGTTGTAGTTATTATTGTTGTTGTTATTGATGTCATTGTTGTTGGACAGGACAGAGAGACATGGAGAGAGGAGGGGAAGACAGAGAGGGGGAGAGAAAGATAGACACCTGCAGACCTGCTTCACCGCCTGTGAAGTGACTCCCCTTCAGGTGGGGAGCTGGGGACTGGAACCGGGATCCTCATGCCGGTCCTTGCACTTCTTGCCATGTGCGCTTAACCCGCTGCACTACCGCCCAACTCCCAGTGAAGGATCATCTTTCCAGAACCCAGGGTCACACCCTAAGAATCCCCGGAGATCACCAGGCCCATGTGTTAATCCTACATCAGAGATGTGGCCTATTTTTTTTTTTTTAATTTTATTATCTTTATTTATTTGATAGAGATAGCCAGAAATAAAAAGGAAGGGGGTATAGAGAGGGAAAGAGACAGAGAGACACCTGCAGCTCTGATTCACTATTTGTGAAGCTTTCCCTACAGGTGGGAACCAGGGGCTTGAACCTGGGTCCTTGCACACTGTAACATGTGCGCTCAACCAGGTGCACCACCACCTGGCTCCGGTTGTGGCCTATCTGAATTATGATTTTCCCTAAGGGTAAAATGCACATCAGGCTTGATGATTATATATAATTTTATTTATTATTAGTATTATTATCTTTATTTATTTATTGGATGGAGACCACCAGAAATTGAGAGATAGGGGGAAGTAGAGAGGGAGAGAGACAGAGAGACACCTGCAGCCCTGCTTCACCACTTGTGAAGCTTCCCCCCTGGCAGGTGGTGACTGGTGTCTTGAACCTGGTTCCTTGTACATGGTAACGTGTGCACTCAACTGGGTACATCACTATGGCTTCTCATTGTTGATTTTTATATTGATTACACCTTGAAATGCTAATATTTTAGGTTTAGGAGGTTAAATATTGACCTATTTAATTTTTTTGCCTCCAGGGTTATCGCTGGGGCTCGGTGCCTGCACCATGAATCCACTGCTCCTGGAGGCCATTCCCCTCCCCTTTTTTTACTATGCTGGTTGTTTTACCATCGTTGTGGTTATTATTATTGTTGTTATTGATGTCATTGTTGTTGGATAGGACAGAGAGAAATGGAGAGAGGAGGGGAAGACAGAGAGGGGGAGAGAAAGACACCTGCAGACCTGCCTCACCGCCTGTGAAGCGACTCCCCTGCAGGTGGGGAGCCGGGGGCTCAAACTGGGATCCTTCCGCTGGTTCTGCCAGCTGTGCTACCGCCCAACCCCCAATCTACTTAAGTTTTAAAAAATTATCTTTATTTATTTATTGAATAGAGACAGCCAAAAATCAAGGGGGAGGGGGGATGACAGAGCAGGAGAGAGACAGAGAGACACCTGCAGCCCTGCTTCACCACTCGCAAAGCTTTCCCTCTGCAGGTGGGGACTGGGGCCTTGAACCTGGGTCCTTGCACCCTGTAACATGTGCGCTCAACGAGGCGGGTCACCACTTGGCCCCTACTTTTTTTTTGGTCATCAATCACAGGGGCTTCAACACCCCAAGTAGATTTGTTTTGGAGACAGAGACAGAGACAGAGAGAGAGGAACAGACAGATGGCACCACACTGGAACTTCCTCCAGGGTGTTGGAGGCCAGATTCGAACCTGGGTGACAAAGTTGACACACTGTCCAAGTAAGAGCTATCTTGCTGGCAAAACCTAAACATTGCTTTTGGCAAAAATTACGATGTATTTGCCACGGCTACACAAGCCAGCTTCTGCTGGCTCCCTGCCTCTAGACTTCACCCTCCTCGGTCAGAGCTGGAAGCACAGAGGCTCCTCAATACCCACAGCCTCAGCGGCGGCTCACCTTGGTGCCTGGGATGGGGACGAAGGTCATGAACTCGTCCACGTGGCCCACGGTCAGCCAGTCCGAGTAGAGCTCCACGGGCGCCTGCACCTGCTGGGCCTGCAGGAAGTCACGCACCACCTTGGTCATCCTCCGGCCACCAGACCTGGGGCGGAAGTGGGAAGAGGCAGCTCTTCAGGAGGGCGACCCACCAGGTCTGTGTTGCCATGGGGCCTGTGGTCACCGGGACCCAGGGGACCCAAGGAGGCATCACAAAGAAGTCAGGCAGGGGTCTGACTGAGGCCTGGGACAGCCACAGAGGTGGCTGAGCCCAAGGGAGAAGAAGGAGGGGCTGGCTGCCTCCAAGGGCTGTAACGGGGACAGGGAGATTAGCTCTTCAGCTCCCAAGGGTATCAGTGGCTGTGATGTTGGTCTGCTTCTAATTCTGCTTCTAAGACTCCTTCTGTTTTGGTCATCACGTTAGGTTTGCTGGCATTGCTTGATTGTGGTCTATTTACATAATCACTGCTTTACCTGAGACCCGCCCTGCCTACAGGGCATGATACTTCCCCTGTGTGCTTTCTCCTTCTCCCCACCCCCTATCCTACGTACTTCCTCTTCCGACCTGACACTTCTGCCTCAGGAGATATAAAGGACGAGATTTTCTAATGAAGAGAGATTAGATTGATTGCCCTGCATTCCCGCTCATCAATAAAGAATGAACTGCGTTCCCAGCTCAGCCATGAGTCCCTGGTCGTCTGTCTCCCGCCCGCGAAGCCAGCCCGGCATCTGTGTCAAAATTACAGAGCTAGAAAAAAAGGTTGCAGGAGAGAGTTCAGAGCACTGCCCCACTATAGTCTCCACTCTCTCTCTCTCTCTCATGCAGTTTTTTCCTCCAGCTCTTTTATTGTTTGTTTGCTTTTGTCTCTCTCATGTCTGTGTTGTGCTGGAGATGGAACTTAGGGCTTCATGCATGCAAACCATGTGTTCTGTCATGGAATCATTTCCTGGGCCCTAACTTTTCTTTTAAACTTATTTATTCCCTTTTGTTGCCCTTGCTGTTTCATTGTTGTAGTCATTATTGATGGTGTTGGATAGGACAGAGAGAAATGGAGAGAGGAGGGGAAGGCAGAGAGGGGGAGAGAAAGATAGACACCTGCAGACCTGCTTCACCGCCTGTGAAGCGACTCCCCTGCAGGTGGGGAGCCGGGGGCTCGAACCGGGATCCTTACACCCGTCCTTGCTTTGCACCACCTGCGCTTAACCTGCTGCACTACCACCCGACTCCCCTAACTTTTTTTGTTGTTGTTGTATCCTGGGTCATTGCTGGATTATTCCTGGGTGCCAGCACTATGAAAGAACCTACTGCTCCTGGCAGGCATTTTTCTTTCTGTTTTATTTGAAAGAACCCAGAGAAATTGAGAGATGAGGGGGAGATAGAGAGGGAGAGAAAGAGATAGACACCTGCAGAGCGACTTCACCACTTGTGAAGCATTCCTTGCCTTCAGGTAGGGGATCCGGGGGCTCAAACCCTGGCCCTACTGCAGATCCTTGCACGAGTAATATGTGCGCTTAACTGGGTGCACCACTGCCTGCCTAGGCCCTCACCTGGTTTTTTTTCTGAGAGTAAGTGTATCTCGTACAACAAGAGAATCTTGATAGGGGTTTAGTCACCACAGATGAGCAACGCGGGCTGAACCCCAGGTAGGAACAGCAACCCTCCACCCCCCGGCCCCACCCCGGCTTCTCTTACAGTGGAAAGCTGCTTCCAATGAGGATCCGGCCCAGTGGGTATGTCTTGCCGTTCACTGTGACTGGGGGACTCACTTCCAGGTTCCCAAAGGAATCAAGGCTGTTGACAGTTTCAAAGAGGGGCTCCCGGGTCACGTAGCCAAAATCTGGGCCCTGGGCAGGGGGCACACACCTGTCATTAGTCTCCTGCAGTGAGGAGCCCACATCCCCAGTCCCCCCAGTCTGACCACCATCCTTTCACCACCTTTGGCTGACACCACGGACACTTGACTTCCAGGAGGGGGTCAACCCACAGTCTTCGATTCCCGCCAGGAAGTAGGGTCTGACAGCTGCTATGAACGGGCGTCTCCAGTGTGTATGAGGGCTTGTGAGTGTGTTCACGCATCCCAGCCTCCTGCGAGTGTGCGTCTACCTTCCCACGCTCAGAGATGCTGTGATTTTGGGACTAAGCCTCCTTTTGTGCTACCACGGTCCCTGCTCTCCTGACTGCACTGCCCTTAGTCTCCCCAGGTGTGAGAGAGCTGTCATGCTAAGTGACTTCAGGCAGGGCGCTGGACTGTAGTGTTATTTCTGGAAACTTGCACCTTCCTCCCCAGTAAGAGGGTTTTACTTTCTGACCCATTGCCAGGTGACTTTAGATATCTCTCTCTGTGTGGAAGGACAACACTTCCCCACCAGAAGTCAGGTGTGGTCACGTTACCTGCAGTGGCCAGTGACCTGTGAGCAGAAGATGCTGGGTCAGATCAGAAGCCTTAAGAGCCACTGTGTATGTCTTCTACTCTCTCTCTCTCTCTCTCCTCTCTTCCCTCTCTTTTGTGCCAGAAAGATGGTACTTCCCAGCCTGGGGCTGCTGCTGTAGCCTGGGCTCTAGAATGCAGAAGGAACAAGTTATCGGACAGGCAGATGACAACCACCCGTCATCACAGAGAGTGAGCGAGAGATAGACCTTTGCTTCTGCCAGCTGCTGAGACCCGGGGGGCTGCTTGTTCCTATGGTCTCAGCTAGTGGAAGCAGCCCAACACATGCAGGAATCCTGGGAATTACCACTGTCATTGCTACTGAGAGTTGGGGCCTCACACGTGCATGGTTTTACTACCTGGGCTGGTTACATCAGATGCAGAGACAGAGAGAGGGAGACAGACTACAGAAGTGGGGCTTCCCTTCATGCTATAGCACTCCTACGTGATGGTGGGACTTGAACCTGGGTCATACTCCTTGGCAAGGCATGTGCCCTACCTGGAGAACTCTCTCTAATGAAATTTTTAAAATTATTTTTATTTAATATTGGACAGAGACAGCCAGAAATCAAAAGGGGAAGGACAGACAGAGATAGAAAGAGACACCTACAGACCTGCTTTACCACTTGTGAAGCATTCCCCCTGTAGCTGGGGACTAGAGGCTTGAACCCGGGTCCTCGCGCAGTGTAATGTGTGCTTAACCAGGTGCACCACCACCTGGCCCCTACGAGCTGTCTCTAGCAGTGGACAGTGGAAAGCTGACATATATGCTATACTAAACTACTCCCAGTCAACTATAGTTTTTCGCTGAGCCTGGATGTAGCCTCAGAATTCTTAGCACAGGGTTTCAACAGACAGGAGTTGGTACTAAGCCTATTGAACCCTTCAATTTTAACATTCCTTCCGTGAGTTTTTGGTTAAAAAAAAAATCAGGAGCTTTTCTTGGGAGCTTTCACAGGGACTAAGTTACTCTGGCAAAAGTCTCTCATAGAAAAATCAGGGAGTGGGAAGACGTGGCTTATCCTGGTCCAGCCAAGAGGCTCCGGGGACAGCTGTGTCAGGTGGGTAGATGCCTGCAGATTAGCGCTTTCTCGCCTGGGAGATGGCTGAGACATTGTGCAGGAGTCAGGGGTGGCTGGGGTTTGACAGCATCACAAGAGGCAGGCAAGCACGTAGCACAAAGCCCAGCTGGGCCAGGCCTCCGGGAACAATGCCGCCCGGAGCCTTGGAGCCAGCCCAGACTGGAACACTGGAAGCAGGTGGTGAACTGCGGTGGGGGAGGGGGCGTGACTGTGGGATCTGGGTGGCCTTGGCTGTAAGCCAGAGGCAGCCACAGCTGGTGGCAGGCTTGACTCTACTCTGCACGGTGTTGGAAGAAGTGAACAGTGCTCACTGAGGACAGCGGGAGGATGGCTCTAACGACAGCTAACAACAGTGGTTACTGCACCAGGCACAGCACAGATGCCTCCGAATGCTTACAATCTTATAATGGGATCTGATTATTTTACATAGAGACAGAGAGAGATCGAGTGGGAAAGGGGAAACAGAGAGGGAGAGGGGAAGAGAGACACCTGCAGCCCTGCAGGTGGGGACCAGGGGACTGAACCTGCGTCGTTGTGTGTTGTAATGTATGCGCTTAACCAGGTGTGCCACCGCCTGGCACCCCTCTTCAATCCCTTTCTTTTATTTAAATATTTATTACTGGGTGGAGACAGAGAAATTGAGATGGGAGGGGGAGATAGGCAGAGAGATGGAGAGACACCTGCAGCCCTGCTTCATTGCTTTCCCTATAGGCTGGGACCCGGGATTTGAACCTCTGTCCTTATTCTTGGTAATGCATGTTCTACCAGATGGGCCACCACCTAAGCTCTCTCTCTTTTTAAAATGTGTTTACTTTAATAGAGGGGGGACATCACCTGGTTCTCATCCTTCTAAGCCCAGTGTATTAGCTACTGCACCCCCTTCTGGGCTCTGCTTTCAGTCTTTACAACAAGCTTTGATTCAGACAGTTGTTTTTTAATTATTATGTTAACATTTTATTAGTTATTATTATTATTTTAAATTTTAAATATTTATTTATCTTCCCTTTTGTTGCCCTTTTTGTTTTTTTAAAATTGTTGTTGTAGTTATTATTATTGTTGTTATGATGTCATCATTGTTAGAAGGAACAGAAAAAAAATGGAGAGAGGAGGGGAAGACAGAGAGGGGGAGAGAAAGACAGACACCTGCAGACCTGCTTCACCGCCTGTGAAGCGACTCCCCTGCAGGTGGGGTGCCAGGGCTTGAACCGGGACCCTTAAGCTGGTCCTTGCGCTTTGCGCCATGTGCGCTTAACCCGCTGCGCTACCGTCCGACTCCCTTATTAGTTATTATTAAGCCAGAGCACTACTCACTCTGCTTGTGTATGGTGGTGCTGGGGCTTGAACCTGGGACCTTTGGTGACTCAGGCATGATACTCTTGATGCGTACCCATTATGCTATCTCTGAAGCCCGATTCAGATAGCTTCTACCCGCAGTCATAGATGAGCAGGTGGAGGCTCCGTGGGGTTAAGTTGCTGGCCGAAGGTTGTGTTGATAGTTACGGGTGGACCAGAACTCAAGGGCACTATGCTAGTGGACCTGCTTTTCAGATAAGAAGACGGAGGGTCTGGGCACCAGACTAGTTTGCCAAGGATTCCCCGGGTCCCCTGACCACTTGGTCCTGGAAGGTCTCTGATTTTGTCCCTCCACAGCCTCAGATGACCCTCAATTTCTCACCAGGAGCTGTTTCACTGGGAAGTCCTTCAGATTTCCATCTCGGGGCGAGTCCAGCACCACAGGGAAGCCTTTGTGGGGGGCTTCAATATAGCCAAACTCAATTTCATCCTGTGGGGAGACCAAGGAAAACCACGGTAGTATTGCCGAGAACGCCAGCTGGCCTGGCTGGCCTGGGTACCAAACAAGGAGTCTGTGCTGAGAGCAAACAAGTCGCAAGTGCGGAAGAACACAGCGCGGACAGCCTGCTGCCCTCACCCTGCCGCTTCCTACTTCCCGACTCTCCTCCCCTTTGGCAAATGATGGTTGCAGTTTCTCAAGTTTCTCTCCGGAGTCTTTGCAGGGACCATCCCGTCTGTATTCAAACAGACCACATTTCAGTGCAGAAGTGGCACCATGCTATAGGCACCTCTTTGCAAGAAACATCTTTCGTTGTTTGTTTTCAGAGCGCTACACAGCTCTGGCTTATGGCGTTGTGGGGAATTGAGCCTGTGACTTCAAAGCCTCAGGCATGAAAGTCTTTTGGATAATCATTATACTATCTCTCCTGCCCTCCAAGTAACATCTTTTATTTTTTAAAAAATTTTATTTGTGACTTAATATTGATCGACAAAATTATGAGATAACGGGGGTGTGATTCCACGCTATTCTCACCACCCAAGCTCTGGGTCCTTATTCCCTTCATTGGAAGCTATAGCAGCTCTCCCAAGGTCACAGTTATGGGCTGACTGTTATTTCTTTAACTATCTATCTATATTTATATATATGTCTCCATTTTTTTTCTCTTCCTAAGTCACACCTATACCTATTACTACTTCTGAGTGTCCTTCCTGTTTTTTCTCTTCTCTCTCTGGTTCCTGATGGAATCCAAGTAACATCTTAACTTGAAGCATCGTCTGTATTTATAAGCTGGTGTTGTTCTTTTTAGCTGCTTAAGAGTACTTCATGGTGAGGCCGTCCTTTCGGGTGGCTCCCCAGCCCCCCCAGGGGTGAGCATTCGCTGTGGTACACAGAGCTCAGCCACGGCACATCCCCTAGACAGCCACAGTCTGTGCATGTTTGCACTGGTGGTCTGACAGCCACTTGTCCTAAATGGAGTTGCTGGGTGCCAGGGTGAGGGCGCTGATCCAGCTCTTTCTGCCCGAGCCACAGGCAGTCCCTTCCTTCCTTCCTTCCTTCCTTCCTTCCTTCCTTCCTTCCTTCCTTCCTTCCTTTCTTAATTTCTTTCTTCCTTCCATCCTTCCTTTCTTTCTTTCTTTCTTTCTTCTCTCTTTTTTCTTTTATCAAACTCTTTTAAAAATTATTTTTTATTATCTTTATTTATTTATTGAATAGAAATAGTCAGAAATTGAGAGGAAGGGGGAGGGACAGAAGGAGAGAGACAGAGAGACACCTGCAGCCCCGCTTCACTACTTGTGAAGCTTTCCCCCCCCCGCAGGTGAGGACTGGGAGTTCAGTCCTGGGTCCTTGTAGATTGTACCGTGCGCTCAACCAGATGGGCCACCCCACATCCTTTTAAAGCTGGGGTTCCTCACCTGCATCCAGCGGTCACCCCGATTCATGTACTGGAAGCAGACCTTGAGTTCACAGTTGGCCTTCTCCGCCAGGCTCTTGATCTCTTTCATAAACAGGTAGTTGTCCTTCATGCTGAGAATTTTAGGGGACAGGGAGGCCAGGGGGGAGGGTGAGGAGTGACGAGGGTCAGCCTTGGGCTGCCTACTCTGGGCTGTGCAGGGCAGACAGGCCACATCTGCGCAAGGGCTGCTGGAATTCAGGGCCCAGCGTTGACGCTTGCCAAGGCCATGAGTGAACAGCATCAAGAGGGGAGGGAATTCCCCTCCCCTGCCCCAATGCCCTCCACTGCCTACACCCCAGATTTCCAAAGAGCTGTCTATGCTTGTCATGGAGGAAGGGCGTGAGCCCAGGACCTCAGGGGGGTCCTTGGTGTGTGGGCAGCCCCCACCTATCGGTGCTTTCTTCTCCTGCTACTTATCTTCTGTGACCACCCAACACGCTGGAGGTTCTGCATAAAATATTGCTGAGTGAAGAAGACAGCTCAACAGACAGTGCACAGGAGGCTTCCGGTGACAAAGCATCAGGCCAAGAAGGAGAAAAAAAAAAAGCAAAACCAAAAAACCAGGAGTCTTTCTGGAGCACAGAGTCTGCGCCAGGACCCTGGGTGAACACATTACTTGCTCCTTATCATTTCATCTTCACAGTGACTCTGTGCTGCGAACATTGCTCTGTCACACAAAGGCGCAGAGAGGCCGTGTCGGTTGTCCAAGGCCACACAGCTGGACAGTGAGGGTCTTAACTCAGCTCGGCCCCCTGTCCCCCCGCCTCCCTGCACAGCCCTTACCAGCACACAAACACCGACACAGGAGGCAGGGTGTTGGGGGTCATGATCCACGGAGCTATCCGGAATGTCACGGTGTCCGTGAAGATGGGTGTCAGGGGGATCCCCTGGGTGTGGGCGAGAAGGGGAGAGGACCACAGAGACTTGTAAGGTGCATTGCACGCCTGGCTTCTAAAGGAGACACAGCTACAAGCAGCAGCGTCTGCGGAGCTCGCTGGGTCGCAGGCTGCATGGTGAGTGAGCTCACATGACCCATTCATTCCTGCCCATCTCACCGCCCCAAAGGGTAGGTCTATTGGGATCCCTGCTTGCACAGAGACAGAGACTTGAGTCACGAGCCCGAGTCCCAGAACTGTGAAGCAACAGTCCTAGGCTGTGTGGTCAGTGAGTGGAAGTGTGGCGGTGGGGCCCAGGCTCCTCGCCCCTTAGCTGCTGATCTGGCCCCAGCAAACTCTCTTCCTCAAGTCAGCTCTCATGATCGCTGTCAGTCCCAGACACCTTCTGCTTTTGGTCTGGGCACTATTTTTTTTTTTTTTTAATTTTCCCTCCAGGGTTATTGCTGGGGCTTGGTGCCAGCACTATAAATCCACTGCTCCGGGTGGCCATTTTATTGAACAGTACAGAGAGGAATTGAGAGAGGAGGGGGAGACAGAGAGGGAAAGAGACGGAGAGACACTTGCAGACCTGCTTCACCACTCATGAAGCTTTCCCCCTGTAGGTGGGGAGCTGGGGGGCTTGAATCCTGATCCTTGCAAGGGTCCTTGTGCTTAGTACTATGTATGATTTTTTAAAAAATATTTTATTTATTCATTTTCCTTTTCGTTGTCCTTGTTTTTATCGTTGTTGTGGTTATTATTATTGTTGTTATTGATGTCGTTGTTGCTGGATAGGACAGAGAGAAATGGAGAGAGGAGGGGAAGACAGAGAGGAGGAGAGAAAGACAGACACCTGCAGCCCTGCTTCACCGCCTGTGAAGTGACTCCCCTGCAGGTGGGGGGCCGGGGGCTTGAACTGGGATCCTTCAGCCAGTCCTTGTGCTTTGCGCCATGTGCACTTAACCCACTGCGCTACCGCCCGACCCCCATTACTATGTATGCTTAACTGGGTGCAGCACTGCCCACCTCCCTGGGCAATTTGTTTTTAATTAATCAGTTACTCACTTTTGGTGCCTGCTTATCTAGCAACCTACCTCTCTGGCCTTACCTTGACCTTCTGTTTACATGTGAGCAATTTAATAATGTTTTAGACTTTTTTTTTTTTTGGGAGGGGTGGTTTGCTGTTTCTAGATTGCTTTATTTATTTATTTATTTATTTATCTTTTGTTTTTATTTATATTTTTATAATTTTTTAAGTAGAGCACTGCTTAGCTCTGGCTTGTGGTGGTGCAGGGAATTGAACCTGGGACTTGACAGAGCCTCAGGCATGAGGGTCTGTTTGCATAACCATTATGCTATCTACCTCCGACTTTATTTATTGATTGATTTTTACCAGAGCACAGAGACTGTTCAACTCTGCCTTCTGATGGCGCTCCCCAGCTTCTGATGGTTCCCCATTGAACCTGAGACCTTGGAGCCTCAAGCAGGAGAATCTTTTGCAGAACCACTATGCTGTGCCTTTGGCCCTTCTAGCTGGTACCTAGAAGACTTCTAACTGGGGTGCCATTTGGAGAGGTTCTGGTGGCCCCACTGTTCTGGGCACTGGCGGGAGAAGTAATCTGCCTGTTCTTGCCACCTTATGTCAGTGCCATCCTTCCCTCTTCTCGGGAAGTGTCAGGGGCTCTGGAAATGAGACCTTACTAAAACGTGGGCACTCACAGCTACTCCAGGAAGCAGGAGCAGGACTCATTTCCGCTCTGTGTAGGTGAGGAGAGGAAGATACAGGGAGGTAAGGCCTCTCCTCAGTGTCTCACGGATTGGAACCTAGGCAGGCTGACTCCAGAGTCCACTCTCAGAAGTCTGAACTAGACCCGACCTGACCTTCTATGGTGCCCACTGCGTCCCACTCCAGGTCTTCTGGGAGGGGGTGGGAAGGGAATCTTAAGCCTGGGAGGGCAGCCAGGTCTCTCCATATGTTTGAGCAAGATAGAGTGGGCCTGAGGTCAAGGTGAATGTTCTGGGGCTACAGTCTATGACGGGGGGAGGGGCTTGCTGGCAGGACATATCCTGAGCCAGGGGGTGTCATGTACAGAGAGACAGGCGACGTCTTTCTTGTCTAGTTCCTTAAAGCCAAGTGCAAAGGTGAGTGAATTATCTATCTGACTACAGGCAGAGGCGTGGCCTAGGGCTGAGATGTGGGGCTTGGCTTGTGGTCAGTCTTGGTAGAACCCAGAGCCAAGGTGACAGGTCACCCTGGGGAGGGAGGCACAGGCTGTACGTACAGGTTGTCATAAACCTCACAGGTGTCCCAGGAAGGTGGTATAATGGAGAGAATTCAGGACGTAAATGCAGGTCCCGAGTTTAATCCCTGGCACCCTATATGCCCGACTAAGGTTCAGGTCTCACTAATAAGTAAATATATATAAAAATATGTATTTATTTATTTCCTTTTTGCTGCCCTTGTTTTTATTGTTGTTGTTGTCATCGTTGCTGGATAGGACAGCGAGAAATGGAGGGGGAGGGGAAGACAGAGAGGAGGGGAAGACAGAGGGGGAGAGAAAGACAGACACCTGCAGACCTGCTTCACCGCCTGGGAAGCGACTCCCCTGCAGGTGGGGAGCCGGGGGCTCGAACCGGGATCCTTACGCTGGTCCTTGCGCTTTGCGCCACGTGCGCTAATAAGTAAATCTTAAACAGAACAATGTCACAAGTGTGGCTTAGTTTCCTCTTTGATCTGTTTGGGGGTTGGTACCTTAGAACTGGGTCCAGGCACTGTAGACCTGGGGTAGATACGGGGTTTCAAAAATACCACCCCTCCGCCCTACAGGGACTCTTAGGGAGAAGATAAAAGGAGGGGGGCCCTGGTGCATTGCCCAGAGGACCCGGAAGATTTGTATCAGTGGTGGTGGTGGTGGTGCATCCCAGTCTACCAACCCGAGCCTCTCACCTCACACCCCTGCTTTGAGGCGAGTGACCGTCAGCTGGGGTACCTGGCAGGGACATTCTGGGAAGAGCCCCTGGAGCCTCACCTCAGCCATATACTCCAGCAGGCTGACATGGATGGAGACCAGACCTGCGAAGCCCTCATCTGGGAAACGCAGGCCTTCCACAAAGAACATCAGCTCCGCGGAGCCGCCCGTGTACTTGACCACATGGTACAGCTTCTGGCGGCCCAGGATGTGGATATAACGCTGGCCGAAGAAAGGGTCTGGAGAGAGAGAGGACTGACGTCAGGCCCCCGCCACCCCCGTCTGCCCGGATGAGGCTAGCGGGCTGGGCACGCTGCTGGGGGGAGTGAGGGAGCACTGTCACTTGTCCCCTAGACACAGAGACAAGAGGAAGTGAAAATGCCACCCAGAGAGCCAGGGCCCGGTCACTGTGCACTGAAGGAGGTGCTGGGCCAGACCGGCTCTGTGGCTGGTGGCTTCCTCCTCTGCAGAATGAACTTGCCTCCTCGGACAGACACATGGGAAGCCGTAGCAGATGCAGCCAGAGTGCACGGCACTGAAGAAGTTTGTCACGGCTCCTGTTTTACACAGGAGGAGACCAAGTCTCAGAAGAGAGAAATGGCTTGAGATTGTACAGCCCCCGGCCCCCGGCTCCCCACCTTCAGGGGGAAAGCTTCACGAGTGTTGAAGCAGGTCCGCAGGTATCTCTCTTTCTCTCTCCCTCTCTGTCTCTCCTCTTTTCTCAATTTCTCTCTGTCCTATCCAATAAAATGGAAAAAATGGCCTCCAGGAGCAGTGGATTTGTAGTGCAGGCACTGAGCCCCAGCGATAAACCTGGAGGCAAAAAAAAAAAAAAAAAAGAAACACCAGGTGGGGGTATAGCATAATGGTTATGCAAAGAGACTTTCATGCTTGAGACTCTCAAGTCCCAGGTTCTGTTCCCCACATTGCCATAAGCCAGAGCTGAGCAGTGCTCAGGTGAAAAAAAAAAAAGAAAGAAAAAGGAAAAGGAAATAGCAATATGTCCAGCTGTTCCCCACACTCCTCTCTGTGGAAGGGCAGCCATATTGGAGCAGAGACTCATGCTGGGCTCTGTGCATTTTGGTGGCTGGGAGGAAGGGCAGTTTCCTCCAGGGCTCCTGCTTCCATTGGACCCTCCCGGTGCATCCCAGTGCTAAGCCCTCTGCCTGGGAAGGACCCCCCTCCTGCTTCCTCTAGGTCCCTATTGGTGACACTTCTGGGAATCTGGCTTAGTTCCTCTCCCCAAGACTATGTCTGGGGCTCTGCTTAGAGCTTCAGAAAGCATATGCCCTCAGTGTTCACTTGCTGGCCTTGAGAGACTGTCATCTGTGTGGGGACAGAGGCAGGCTCAGATGTGACCAATAAATATCTGCTGAATAGGCCGGGGACTTGAACACCACTTCTCACAGAAGAGGCCAGTGGGGGATTGTCAGACGACTCAGGGCTCACGTGTGGAATTACTACTCTGTGACTAAGCAGGGCCAAGAGCCTGCGGGGGAGAGAGAGGTGGGCAGAGGCTGCATCTCCATCTGAGAGCAGCCTCAGCAGAAGGTAAGACTGTGAGGAGGTGGGAAGCGGTACAACAGCTGTGGGTTACTGAGGCGGGGAGGGGAGGGGTGCAGAGCAGCCGAGAGAGAGCCAGGACGACAGTCTTTGAGGCAGAAGTGAGGAGATACCTGCAGGGCCAAAGGCATGGAGGTGGGAGCCTACACAGTTCCAGAAGAAACTGCTTTATGCCCTGCAGAGCTGGAGGGGGCAGAATTAAGCTCAGCTGAATACTGTTGTGAACAGGGACAAGAATGGCCAATGGCCAGTCATGCAAGGGCTGGATTTCTGACTGGAACAAGCCTGGCACACACTGGGACTCGGTTAGGCAGATGAAGGCAAGTCCCATCTGTCCGTGTTCAAGATGGTTTCTCACACAGGGCCATAGGAACAGCTAGACGCTAGCTCTGTGCCTCACTGAGCGTGGGGATATCTGTGTGGTTCTGATTTGTTCCAGAGTCAGAGAAATACAGCACCAAGTACTGTTCTGAATGTACAAACTGTGAAAGCTCAGGGAAGTTACTTAATCTCAAGTCACAGTTAACTTATCTATGGAATGGAAGATAGTCATGTCTACGACACAGGTTATTGAAACATGACAGAAAAGCGTCAGGAACTCTGGTGAACTTGGTAGCTATGGGTCAGGCAGGGCCTGTCACTCTGCTGGAATTACTCTTTATTTATTTATTTATTTATTATTGGATATAGACAGAAATTGAGAGAGAAGGGGGAGATAGAGAGGAAGAGAGACAGAGAGACACCTGCAGACCTGCTTCACCGACTGTGAAGGATCCCCTGCAGGTGGGGAGCTGGGGGCTTGAACCGGGATCCTAACCGGTCCTTGTGCTTTGCGCCACATGCATTTAACCTGCTGCGCTACTGCCTGACTCCCTGGAATTACTCTTATGAGTGTGAATCAGGTGGAGAGCTCATGACTATTACAATTCTTTTTTTTCTTTGTTTCTTTTCTGCTACCAGGGCTATCACTGCACCTTGGTGCCCCTGCAGGGCTCCACCACTTCTGAAGGTCATTTTATTTTTTATTTCTCTCTTTTTATTTTATTTAGAAGTGAGGGATAGGGAGGGAGGGAGAGAGAGAGAGAGAGAGACACCTGCAGCCCTATTCTCCCACCCATGAACTGCCTTGCACACGGTAGTGTGTGTGCTCTGCTAAGTGAATCCTTGCCTGGCCCCGTTACTTTGCAATTCATGACCTTGTCTTAAATGTTGTGAACAAAATGCAAAGACACTTTACTGAAATAAGTAAAGAGGTGAAAGACAATTACAGTTAGTACCTGAAGCTGGATGGTTTCATTCAGATATGGACTATAGATAACTAGAACAAACTTGCGAAAAAAGAAGATAGCAAAGATAGTAACCACGTGCATTCTCAGTTTCTGTGAAACTATGATGCTTATCTGAGGGGAAGGAGAAGTTGGGGGCAGGTGCAGGGCCGCGGGACTTGGCTGGTGGCCGCAGCAAGTTGCAGGCACCATGCACCTATGCGTGCGTGAGACTATACTGGGAGCGGCACCGTGGCTAAGGATTTGGACTCTCAAGCATGAGGTCCTGTGCTTAATCCCTGGCACTACATGAGCTAGAGCGACCCTCTGGTTCTCCTTCTCTTCTCTGCTTGCTCCTAAATAAATCAATAAATCATTAAAAAAAAAAAAGAGAGAGAGAAAGAAACGAAACTATTCCCAGAACTGCATGTACCACTCCTGGTTCTCTCTTGTATATAATAAATAAGATACACCTTTTCTAAAAAAAAAAAAAAAGTTACACTGACAGTTATTTTGTAGCAAGTGCACTCAATCAGGTGTGCCACAACCCCCGACTCTGTTAATTTATAAACTCATTCACATCAACAGTAATAAAAACCAAAAACAAAACCCCTCACTTCCCTACATCCCCTTCCTCATCCTCCACCATGGAGTATCCAAGAAACGAGAGGTAGTTAGTCCCAGGAGCCTCAGAAGGACTTGGGAGCCCCGTGGCCTCATGTTCCAGGTTGTACTTGAACCAGGGAAGAACCGTCATGCCTAGAAGCTGACACGTCTTTGCTGAGCATTCCAAAGCTTCCTCAAGGTTTGGGGCAGTGAGGATTCCACCAGGGTGCAGTAGAATTGCATCAGGTGGAAGGAAATACATGCACTTTTCTGCCTCCTGGGGCCTGCATTTACATATCTCTCTGTCTTGGGCCTCTTTCTGGTAGCTTGTGTCAGCTGCTGGTGGACTGATTCTGTGGTGTGGACAGTCCAGCCATTGTCCCGAGGAGGTTCCAACCCTGTCTCGGGCTGGCTGCCGCCTGCCTGGGTGTAAGCGACTGTCCCTGTGGCACCAACAATACCCCTCTGTGAGCAGCCCACGTGTCTCAGGCTCGGCCTGTCCGCCACCCTTGACCTCTCCTTACCCCTGGGCATAGGCACTGGCAGCCAGCATGTGGCATGGTCTGGCATAACCCCTTCTGGTCACTTTGGAGTCACTCCACCTGCTAAGGAGACTTCCTGGCGGTGTGTCTAAATGTTCTGCTCTGTTTGCAACTGAGTGGCTGTCTGGGGTGACAGCTACCCAGTGCTAACACCCAGGGTGGACATCACTGGTCCCGCCCATCAGGAACATCATGAAAAGACCTCTTGGGGGCTTTTCCAGGACCTGCCTTCACTGCAGAGCAGCCATGGAGGGGACTCCCCACTCTCTGCAGGGAGGCTGGTCAGCCTGCTCTGCCCCTCGAGGAAGACGGGTCCTGACATGAGAGCAGCCTAGAATGTTCCCAGCTGTGACCAGGGACTGTGAGCGCAGACTGACAGGGACTCAGAGGTCACACAGGCTCCTGTGCTCAGTGTGAATATATACAGGCCCTAGGTCAGACTGATGGGGTTTACAGTTAGTGGCATTTATATGCTTTCTTCAAGTTTGGGAGCTGCTCTCTGCCCTAATCCAGCTTTCTAATCCTAGTCTCATCTCTGACACCATGTTCTCAGACAATATTTTTAGTCCACCTGCATGTTAGCTATCAGACTCAGGCAAAAATTACTTGAAGTCACAGGCCCCTTGGGATATACCTCAAATAGTCTTCCTAGCTTCTTCCCACCTTAAGACCCCTAATTTTATCTGCTCTATTCCTACCCTTGGGTTTCTGTTTATTAGACAATTTATCCTGCTATATATCTTACTGCCTTTCAACCGCCAATTTGCAGACACTTCTATGATACCATCCTGCCTTCCCTGGACGTCCAGACGACCTCACCAATGTGTCTTGAAGTCTCACGTCCCAGAGTCCTGCCCCACCAGGGAAAGATAGAAACAGGCTGGGGGTATGGATTGACCTGCCAATGTCCATGTACAGCAGAGAAGCAATTACAGAAGTCAGACCTCCCACCTTCTGCACCCCATGAAGAATTTTGTTCTATACCCCAAGAGGGGGAGAAGTGACAGGGGAAAGATGACCAGAGGGCTCTGAACTCCAACTCCATCAAGAAAGAAGAGGAAAAAAAAAAAAGGAAGGACATTTGGAAGTAGCAATAGGTGTATATGTGACTTAGAAAGGAAGGAAAGGCAGGACCATTGGAAAAATGGGCAAATATTTATAAATATAAATAGTCATAGAATAATAGTCAACTTGTACCTGTGACCTTGGGAGAACTGCTGTAGCTTCTTATGGAGGGAATGGGGATGCGGAACTCTGGTGGTGGCATTGGTGTGGAATGTATCCCTGTTATCTCATAATTTTGTAGATCAATATCAAATTGTTGAAAAACAAACCAACAAGAAACCTGGAATGAGGACAGGATGCTGGGATGAGCCGGCTCCCATAACCCTGGGGCAGACTCTGAGGCTGGGCACAGATACTTGGTTTATCCTGACATCACTGGGCTCCTCACTCAAGCGGGCAGAGTTAATAAGCGCCATATGAATCTCTCCAAAAGCAGCAGGTACCAGCTGTGGGGAACCCTCCACAAGGCAGCTACAGTGGAGGGTGACCGACATCTGCTCCTTGCTTGATCTGCCACCCGCAGAACCAACCATATCCCCTCCCATCCCTGCATCACAATCCAGAGGAGAAGGCCTGGTGAGGTAAGTCGTTTGGATAGAGAGCTGGCACACAATCCAGGCTCTAACCTGGCCTCAACAGAAGCCTCTGTGCTGTGCTGCCTCTCCCCCTGCCATACTGTCTCTGTCTCTCTCTCTCTGCGAAACTCAGCCTGGACAAAGGAAAGATCCAGAAGGCCAACAAATGTGAAAAAATGCTCCAAGTCATTGATGGTCAGAGAAATGCAAATCAAGACGACAGTGAGATACCACTTCACTCCTGTGAGAATATCACACAACAGAAAAGGGAACAGCGGCAAATGCTGGAGAGGGCGTGGGGACAAAGGAACCCTCCTGCACTGCTGGTGGGAACCTAAATGGGTCCAACCTCTGTGGAGAACAGTCTGGAGAACTCTCAGAAGGCTAGAAATGGACCTACCCTATGATCCTGCAATTCCTCTCCTGGGGATAGATCCTAAGGAACCCAACACACCCATCCAAAAAGATCTATGTGCACATATGTTCTTGGCAGCACAATTTGTAATAGCTAAAACCTGGAAGCAACCCAGGTGTCCAACAACAGATGAGTGGCTGAGCAAGTTGTGGTCTATATACACAATGGAATACTACTCAGCTGTAAAAAATGGTGACTTCACCTTCTTTATCTCATCTTGGATGGAGCTTAAAGGAATCATGTGAAATGAGATCAGCCAGAAAGAGAAGGATGA
This sequence comes from Erinaceus europaeus, assembly GCF_950295315.1. Lineage (NCBI taxonomy): Eukaryota > Metazoa > Chordata > Mammalia > Eulipotyphla > Erinaceidae > Erinaceus > Erinaceus europaeus. The sequence continues at coordinate 115,894,450 of NC_080172.1, forward strand.
ATATGGGATGATCCCACTCATAGACAGAAGTGGAGAAATAAGAACAGAAGGGGGGAGTTGGGCGGTAGTGCAGTGGATTAAGTGCAGGTGGCACAAAGCACAAGGACCGGCATAAGGATCCTGGTTCGAGCCCCTGGCTCCCCACCTGCAGGGGAGTCACTTCACGAGATGTGAAGCAGGTCTGCAGGGGTCTGTCTTTCTCTCCCCCTCTCTGTCTTCCCCTCCTCTCTCCATTTCTCTCTGTCCTATCCAACAACGATGACAACAACAATAATAACTACAACAATAAAACAACAAGGGCAACAAAAAGGGAATAAATAAACATTAAAAAAAAAAGAACAGAAGGGAAATGCAAAGCAGAACTTGGACTGGTTTGGTGGACTGCACCAGAGTAAAGGACTCTGGGGTGGGTGGGGGTGTTCAGGTCCTGGAACATGATGGCGTGGGGGGCGGCTAGAGTATGATGTGGAAAACTGAGAAATGTTACACACATACCAAGTACTGTATTTATTTAAATTTTTAAAATTATCTTTATTTATTGGATAGAGGCAGCCAGAAATCGAGAGGGAAGGGGTGATAGAGAGGGAGAGAGACCTGCAGTACTGTTTCATCACTCACAAAGCTTTCTCCCTGCAGGTGGGGACCGGGGACTCAAACCTGGGTCTTTGCACATTGCAACATGTGCACTCAACCAGGCGCGCCACCACCTGGCCCCTCCAACTACTACTGAATTTCACAGTCAACTGTAGACCACTAATGCCCCTGACTAAAAAAAAAAAAAATCAGCCTGGAGCTGTGGAACCCTAGCGACAATGACAACAAGTCAAGAGCAGCCGCAGCAAACACAGGTAAGGAACCCTAAGGGAAGCTGAACCAAAAGACTTGCTAGGATCCAGGACTGAGCTTCCTCTGGGGTCCCTCTTCCTCCAGCTCGGCCCTCCTGCCCTGGGTGGCCACGGGTGACACATGACATCAGCGTCTCTAAGTGCCTGTAGTTGCAGTTCCTTATTTTCTTGTCAACTCAGGACCCATCTCAAATGGCAAGTGAGGGGGAGGGATGCGAGGACAGGGCCAGACCTCCACCCATACCCACCGATAAAAAGAACTTGTGAGATAACGGCTAGGTGTGTGAATGACCAACAGATCCTGGGTCTCAGTTTGGTTCTCTGTCCATGTTCAGAAGCCCAGGTGAAGGTCCTGCCTAATTCCTTCTAGCCCCAGCAGGCAGGCAGGCAGCCCCATCCCCAGGGCAACCCTGGCCTGCAAGGGGTAAACATCAACAGCTCCGGCCCCCTGGGGCATTGGAGTCAGTCTGGCTCTAGGGACATTCCGACCTGCGTGAGGTCATTGCCTGGCCCCGGGTGGATCAGGAGAGCTGGCTTCAGGTGACAGCTGTCTGCCGGCTAAATCACTCTCTGAGGTGAGGCTCGGGAGCCCCCAGCATTAGTCATCCCCTAGCATGAGAGCTAGGCTAGAGGTCTGCAGCCCCACCTCCCACTCCAGGGGGGGCACATGCGAAGCCCCACTCTGGGCCACAGTAAGTGGCAAAGCCATTCTGCCGAGAAATCGTCCTGATGCATAAATCAGATCTTGACAGTCTCTTGCCCAAGCCCTCTAATGGCTTCCCACTGCACTCAGAATAAAACCCAAGCCCTCTCTGTAGGCACGGGCCCTCCCAGCTCACGGACCTTGACTGCAACACTTCCAGCCCTCCTTCTATCCCCCTTCTTCGGTGCCTCCAACACTCCAGACCTGGTCCCTTCTCTGTGCTCTGCTTGCCTCCGTTCCCTCCGCTTGGAGCACCCTTTCCTTTGTTCCTGGCGGGCTGGCTCCTTCTCACTGTTGGTGTGGCTCCTAGATCACAGGCTACCTGCATAGAAGATTTTCTGAACCACACTGCTTAGTGGCACCTCACCTGCGTCCCTACGATTCCCCACTATATGGGCTTATCATGTAGTTTGAGACAAGAAACGAGGGAAAGAGAGAGGGAGAGAGGGAAAGAGAGAGGGAGAGAGGAAGAGAGAGGGAGAGAGGAAGAGAGAGGGAGAGAGGAAGAGAGAGGGAGAGGGAAAGAGACCACAACACTGCTCAGCTCTGGCTTATGGTGGTGCTGGGGATTGAACCTAGGACCTCAGAGCCTCAGGCTTGAAAGGCTTTTGAGGGAGCCGGGCAGTAGTGCAGCAGGTTAAACACAGGTGGCGCAAAGCGTAAGGGCTGGCGTAAGGATCCCGGTTCGAGCCCCTAGCTCTCCACCTGCAGGGGAGTCGCTTCACAGGCGGTGAAGCAGGATCCCCCCTCCTCTTTCCATTTCTCTTTGTCCTATCCAACAACAAAGACAACAATAATAACTACAACAATAAAACAAGGTCAACAATAGAGAATAAATAAATATTAAAAAAAAAAGAAGAAAGGCTTTGGAGAACCATTATGCTGTCTCCCTTGCCCTCCCCCCCACACTGCATTCTTAAAAGCTCTTTATTCTACTTTGAAAGTCAAAACCTTTTTTTGCAAAGTTGGGGCCTCATGCATGATTCCACTGATCTGGATTTTTTGTTTGTTTATTTTATTAAAAGCATTCTTAAAAATTTTACTTATTTATTATTGGATAGAGACAGAGAGAAATTGAGAATGGTGGGAAAGATAGAGAAGGGGAAAGACAGAGAGAAACCTGCAGCCCTGCTTTACTACTCAGGAAGCTTTCCCCCAGGAGGTGAGGAGCAGGGGCTTGAACCTCGGTCCTTGCACATTGTAATGTGTGCGCTTGGACAGGTGTGCCACCTCCTGGCCTCTGATTTTTTTTTTTTTGAGAGAGAGAGAGAGAGAGAGAGAGAGAGAGAGAGAGAGGAACACCAGAGCTCTCTCTGATGGCATAGTACCATGTGGTGCTGTGGGCAGAGGCTGAATGTTCCCAGCTGTGACCAGGGACTGTGAGCGCAGACTGACAGGGACTCAGAGGTCACACAGGCTCCTGTGCTCAGTGTGAATAGACATGGGCCCTAGGTCAGACTGATGGGGTTTACAGTTAGTGGCATTTATATGCTTTCTTCAAGTTTGGGAGCTGCTCTCTGCCCTAATCCAGCTTTCTAATCTTAGTCTCATCTCTGACACCATCTTCCCAGACAATATTTTTAGTTCACCTGCATGTTAGCTGTCAAGCTCAGGCAAACATTACTTGAAGTCACAGGCCCCCTGGGATACACCTCAAATAGTCTTCCTAGCTTCTTCCCACCTTAAGACCCCTAATTTTATCTGCTCTATTCCTACCCTTGGGTTCCTGTTTATTAAACAATTTGTCCTGCTTTATATCTTACTGCCTTTCAGCCACCAAATTGCAGACACTTCTATGATACCATCCTGACTTCCCTGGGCAGATAACCTCACCAATGTTTCTCAAAGTCTCCCCTCCCCAGAGCCTTGTCCTACCAGGGAAAGACAGAAACAGGCTGGGGGTATGGATCCACCTGCCAACAACATCCATGTCCAGTGGAGAAGCAATTAAAGAAGCAAGAACTCCCACCTTCTGCACCCCATAAAGAATTTTGGTCCATACTCCGGGAGAGATAAAGAATAGGGAAGCTTCCAATGGAGAGGTTGGGACAGGGAACTTGGTGGTGGGAACTTCGTGGAATTGTACCCCTGTTATTTTATAATCTTGTAAGTCATTATTAAACCATTAATAATAATGTCCCATCTTCTAGTCTGGCCAGTCAGGAGGGGGCTCTAGACATCATGTAAACTGTGCCACTCTGACTCATTTAAGGGAGGAAACATCTACCCTCTTGACCTCAGCAGACAGCAGCTGCCCTGGCTACTGTTATCCCGAGACCACTCCTTTCCTTCTCCAGTCACCGAGCCTACAGAGTCCCAGCTGATGAGGGAGGGGCATGGGGGGGTCTCTGGGGGCTGAGCTGGGTCCCAGGGTCAAATTCAGTGGGCACTGAGTCCACTGGCACTGGCGGGAGGGCTGGGGGAGGGGGCGACTCACTTTCCACGTAGAACACGCCTACTTTGTCCGAGTCCGACATGGAGATGTAGAGAACCATTTCGTATCCAGCAGGGAGGCGGTCAGGGCCTTTGGTCCTCAGGATCATCTGGGACATGTCCTTGAGGTCTGGGGAGGGGCACACACACGCGGAAGTTAGAAGGAGGGGAGACTCGCTGCTGGCTTAGAAATGTCTGTTACGGCTGGGAGTATGGATCCACCTGTCAACGCCCATGTTCAGCGGGGAAGCAATTACAGAAGCCAGACCTTCCACCTTCTGCATCCCTCAATGACCCTGGGTCCATGCTCTCAGAGGGATAGAGAATGGGAAAGCTATCAGGGGAGGGGAGGGGATACGGAGTTCTGGAGGTGGGAACTGTGTGGAGTTGTATTCCTCTTATCCTATGATTTAGTCAATGTTTCCTTTTTATAAATAAATAAATAAATAAATAAAAAGAAATGCCTGTTACAGGTGATGAAGCAGGTCTGCAGGTATCTGTCTTTCTCTCCCCCTCTCTGTCTTTCCCTCCTCTCTCCATTTCTCTCTGTCCTAACAATGATGACATCAATGATAACAACTACAACAGCAGTAAAAAACAAGGGCAACAAAAAAGGAAAATAAAAAAAATAAATATGCTCAACAAATTGTTTGGCTTCGTATGTTAACTCTCTTTTCAATCACCAGGTTCCAGATGCCATCAGGATGCTGGCCAGGCTTCCCTGGATTGAAGACCCCACCAATGTGTCCTGGAGCTCAGCTTCCTCAGAGACCCACCCTACTAGGGAAAGAGAGAGACAGACTGGGAGTATGGACCGACCAGTCAATGCCCATGTTCAGCGGGGAAGCAATGACAGAAGCCAGACCTTCTACCTTCTGCAACCCTCAGTGACCCTGGGTCCATGCTCCCAGAGGGCTAGAGAATGGGAAAGCTATCATGGGAGGGGGTGGGTTATGGAGACTGTGTGGTGGGAATTGTGTGGAGTTGTACCCCTCCTACCTTATGTTTTTGTTCATTAATCCTTTCTTAAATAAAAAATTAAAAATAAAATAAAATAAATATTAAAAAAAGAAATGCTCGTTACATTTGAATCCAGACCTCAGAGACTTGTACGTAACAGAATGAAAAACTGGAACTTACCCGCAGCACTTTAATGATTCCCTATATTTGGGGATTTCCTTTTAGTCCTTGTAAATTTTTTTTCTTGCCTCCAGGGTTATTGCTGGGGCTATTTTTCTTTTTATTTTTTTTTGGGGGGGAGGGAAGAGTACTGAGAGAAATGGAGAGAGGAGGGGAAGATAAGGAAGGGGGGAGAGAAAGAGAGACACCTGCAGACCTGCTTCACCGCCTGTGAAGCAGCCCCACCCCCTGCAGGTGGGGAGCCGGGATTCTTGAGGGAGTCCTTGCACTTTGTACTATGTGCACTTAATCTGGTGCATCACTGCCCAGCCCCTCTTTCAGTCCTGTTTTTTATGTACATATAATTTAAACATCATCACCAATGACCCAAATGATGCTTGCAAATGATGGTGTGTGGGGGGGGTGGGGATTGAACCTAGGACTTAGGAACCTCTTCGCTTAACCATTATGCTATCTACCTCCAGCCATTAATTAATTGACTTCTGTCTTCTGCCTTTAGCATGAAATGGTGTTTTGAATCCATCATTCACTCCCAGACCACCCCCTCCCTCATTCTCAGCCCAGGACTCAGCGTCAAGGTCTCCCAGGTTCCATGCTGCCCCTCCACCCCGAGTGAGGGTGGGTCCTGTTGGCACCTTCCTTGCTGTAGACCTTCTCATCACTGCTGTCCTCCTTGGGTAGCCAGGGAGTGTCTCGGTCACAGTTCACCAGCAGGATGGCCCCCTGGCCCTCGGGGCCCCAGGTCCAGGACGCCTGAGTCAGGAGAGGAGAGGTTAGTGCTGGTCTTTCCAGCCCTGGGGCAGGCCTGCACGCAGGACACTTGAGAGGCAGTCTCGGGTGGGAGAAAAGAGCAGCTGTGGGGCCAGGCGGCGGCGCACCTGGTTGAGCGCTCACATCACAGTGCGAAAGGACACAGTTCAAGCCCCAGGTCCTCACCTGCTGGGGGAAAGCTTCATGAGTGGTGAAGCAGGGCTGCAGGTGTCTCTCTCTTTCCCTCTCTACCTTCACCTCCACTCTCAGTTTCTTTCTGTCTCTATCCAATAATAAATAAAGTATAAAATAAAGAAATCAATTCTTAAAACAACTAAACAACCAAACCAAACCAACAAACAAGAGCAGCTGCTACCCTCTAGGGCATCTGTGACCTGGCAAAGGTGGCTCCAGTGTCTGATGTCCATGGAGGGTCAGCATGAGTCCCAAAGGCAAGATTAGGAGGGGGCCGTGGCACAGAGAGACAAAGACAGACAGACAGCTGAGGAGGGCAGTTACGAGCCCCATGTCTGTGGGCCTGGACAGAGAGAGGTGTGTGGAAGAGGGAGGTGAGGACGGCCAGAGAAACACGTGGGCAGACAGTCTGCTGGTTGGTGTTCTCAGAGCCCTGCTCAGCTCTGGCTGATGGTGGTGCTGGGGATTGAACTTGAGACCTCAGAACCTCAGGCAGGACAGTCTTTGCAGAACCATTAAGCTGTCTCCCCAGCACCTTCCTTCTTTCCTTCCTTCCCTCCCTCCCTCCCTTTTCTTTTTACCAGAGCACCGCTCAGCTCTGGCTTGTGGTGGTGCTGGGAACTGAATGAAGGACCTCAGAACCTCGGAGAGAGGCGGGGAAGACAGAGACGGGGAGAGAAAGACAGACACCTGCAGACCTGCTTCACCGCCTGTGAAGTGACTCCCCTGCAGGTGGGGAGTCAGGGGCTTGAACCGGGATCCTTATGCCAGTGCTTGTGCTTTGCGCCACGTGCGCTTAACCCACTGCACTACCGTCCAACTCCCTCTCTCTCTCTTTTTATTCTTATAGAGACAGAGAGAAATAGATAGGGGTGGGGATAAAGAGAGAGAGGCATCTGCAACACTGCTCCATAATTTGTAAAGCTTCAGCCATTAAATATAAATTTAAAATTTTTAAAATTATTTTTATTTATTTATTGAATAGACACGATCATAAATCAAGAGGGAAAGGGGAGATAGAGAGGAGGAGAGACAGAGACACCTGCAGATCTGCCTCACCATTTGTGAAGCTTTCCTCTTGCATGTGGGGGCCAGGGGCTTGAACCTGGGTCCTTGTGTATTATAACATGCACTAAACCAGGTGCACCACCACCCAGCCACATCTATCTATCTATCTCTCTCTCTCTCTCTCTCTCTCTCTCTCTCTTTCTTTCTTTCTTTCTTTCTATCTTTCCAGGGCTGGGGCTTGGTGCTGACACTAGACTACACTGCTTTTAGAGGCCTTTCTTTCTTTCTTTCTTTCTTTCTTTCTTTCTTTCTTTCTTTTTTCCATTTTATTGGATAGGATAGAGAGAAATTGAGAGGGGAGGGAGAGAGAGAGAAGGAGAGAGAAAGATAGGCACCTGCAGACCTGGTTTCACTACTTGTAAAGCGTCCTTGCTGTAGGTGGGGAGCAGGGGCCTGAACTAGGGTCCCTGCACTCGGTACGATGTGTGCTTGAGTGTGTGTGCCGATGCCTGGCCCCCAAGCTTCAACCCTTATAGGTGGGGACCAGGGTTCTTGTGGACGCTTCTGTCTGCTAGACAGACACTCCATCAGAAGCTGTGACACCTCCAGAGGGGGTGGCAGAGGGGGACAGCTGGATGCACAGACAGACCACTATGTCCAGACACACTTCAGTGCTCTACATGGGAACTACATGGTGACTCCTTCCCTCCCTCCCTCCCTCCCTCCCTCCCTCCCTCCCTCCCTCCCTCCCTTCCTTCCTTTCTTTTTAATCTTTATTTATTTATTGGATAGAGACAGCCAGAAACTGTGAGAAAAGGGGGAAATAGAGAGGGAGAGAGACAGAGACACCTGCTTCACCACTCGCAAAGCTTTCCCCTGCAGGTGGGGGCCGGGGCTCAAACCCAGGTGCACCACCACACGGCCCCAGTGGTTAACGGTCTAGACTGCAGTCAGTGACACTAGAACAAACCCAAACCAGAGACGCTTCTCCACTGTGAGTCCTGTCTGGGACTCCCCACCGACTTGGATAAAGCTCCAGGCCCTTAGAATTGCCTCCAGGCCCTCTGAGACCTGCCCACCCCTCCATCTGTTCCCTGTCACCCCGCCTTGCTCACTGAGTGCTCAGCCCTCTGCCTGGGATGCCAGCTTGTCTCCCTTCACCTGACTAGTTCACTCCTTCCAGTCACTGTGGAATTGACCTTTCTTCCAGGAAGCTGGTTGGATTGTCCAGACTGGCTTCTACAAATTTTTTTTTTTTTTTTTTTGGTGGGAGGGGGGAGACAGGCTTACGACAATTGCGATGAAATAGTTACCCTTGTCATTTGTTATTTAGCTTAAGCCCTCCACTGGGCTGTGAACTCCATGAAGACAGGAGTTATATTTCTCCTACTCTTTCTGAATCCTCAGGATCTTACCCAGCCCAGTCCTGGAATATCAAGAGATGCTTGGCCTTGGTGGTGTAGTACACCATGCCACCAGGCATAAGGACCAGGGCATAAGGACCACATGAGAGCCTCTGTAGGAGAGATGCTTCCTGAGTACTCTCTCCTCTCTCTGTCTTTCTCTCTGTCTGTCACCTTCAGTCTAAATTCAAGGAAAAAAAACATTGGCTGCTGGGAGTAGTGAAGTTGTGTAGACACTGAGCCCCTGTCAAAACTTTGGTGGTCAAAAACAAACAAACAAACAAAAAAGCAGTGTTCAACAAATATTTTTAGGATGAGTGGTGAAGGTGTGAGGTTTCATTGGGCCAGATGGAGACATGGAGGAAGTCTAGCAAGTTTAGGCCCCACAGGGATTGTGTAACTTCACCAAGGCCGCACAGCCCCTCTGGTTAGGCCGGGAGCCTCAGGGACCTCTGTGGAGCCCACAGTCATGTGGTTTGGCTAGGGCACAGAGAACACACGTGTGACTCAGACCTGGTGTCTTTTGTTGTGGCTGCTTTGGGGAGACAGGAAAGGGCCTCCCCAGAAGTCTGAGGTCTCATAGTTGGCATTTAGAGTTCGGGGTCTCCCGCAATTCAACTAGTGGGCATATACCCCGAAGATATAATCACACTTATTTGAAGGGATATATGCACCCCCCCCCATGCTTATTCACAATAGCCAAAATCTAGAAACAACCAAAATACCCTTTGACAGATGACTGAATAAAGAAGTTACGGGACGTACACTCAACAGAGTTAATGCAGCAATAACAAGGGGTCATCTGTGTCCTTTGGGATAAAGTGGATGGAACTGGAGAGGAGGATGCTCAGTGAAGCCGGTCAGGAGGAGAAGGACAGCTACAGAACGGCTTCACTCATGTGAAACATAGACAATTGAACGTACAAATACGAAACACAACAAAACAAAATGTCGACCTATATTCAAGACTATAGGAGAATTAGAGTGGTAATCTATGGGTGTGGGGATGGGGACATGGACCTTGGTGACGGGAGTGGTGGGAAAATAAATAAAAAAGAAAAGAAAAAAAATGTATACAGCCTATATAAAGGACTCTCAGAACTTAACAAGAACAGAAAAAAATAAAACAATGGAAAAAATCATGCACCCTAATGTCTAACTCTTAATGCAAACAAGTTATAACCCATAAAAAAAGAGAGAGAGAGAGAGAGGGAGAGAGAAGAAGGAGGAGGAGGAGGAGGGAGAGGGAGAAGGGGAAAAGGAGAAAGGGAGAGGGAGAGGGAGAGGGAGAGAGGAAGAGGGAGGAAAGGAGAGAGAGAGGGAGGGAGGGAGGGAGAGAGAGAGGGGGGGGAATATGCCTGGGGTCCACTGCTGGGCCTCAGACTTCTCCTTGGCTGTATAAAAATGTCTCTTCATGGGGGTCAGGCGGTAGTGCAGCAGGTTAAGTGCACATGGCACAAAGCGCAAGGACCGGTGTAAGGATGCCAGTTCGAGCCCCCGGCTCCCCACCTGCAGGGGAGTCGCTTCACAGGCGGTGAAGCAGGTCTGCAGTTTGTCTATCTTTCTCTCCCCCTCTCTGTCCTCCCCTCCTCTCTCCATTTCTCTCTGTCCTATCCAACAACAACAACATCATCAACAACAATAACTACGACAACAATAAAACAACAAGGGCAACAAAAGGGAAAATAAACAATAAAAATTAAAAAAATGTCTCTTCATTTATCATTTAATCTTAGAATTTAGGTTGTTAATATCAAAGTCATATATGCCCATTGAAAACCAATTTTACATAATTCAGAAGGGCAGAATATGGGAAACAGAAGTAAGATTCTTGGCTGTACACAGAGCAAGCCAGTGAAGCTTAACAACGGGGCTGAGAATGAAGCTGAGGCCACAATGCTACCTGCACCAATTAAAAATACATGTCTGTATACTTCACTGTTTTCAGCCGATCTTGGATGGACCTTGAAAAAATCATGTTGAGTGAAATAAGTCAGAAACAGAAGGATGAATATGGGATGATCTCACTCTCAGGCAGAAGTTGAAAAACAAGATCAGAAAAGAAAACACAAGTAGAACCTGAACTGGAATTGGCATAGAATACAGGTCCATGAAGGATGATAAATGACATAGTGGGGTTTGTATTGTTAAATGGGAAACTGGGGAATGTTATGTAAGTACAAACTATTGTATTGACTGTTGAATGTAAAACATTAATTCCCCAATAAAGAAATATATTTTAAAAAATACATGTCTGCAAACCACACCACGCATCTTGCAAGAATTGCAGGGGCAGAATGAGACAGTAAACCCATCACAGTGACCTTTTGTGGGCAAGGAGATGTCGCCTGGGAAATACAGGATGAAAGAAGAGATGCGTGAGGGGCCTGGGTGGTGGCACCCCTGGGTAAGTGCACACGTTTCTGTGCCCAAGGACCTGGGGTTGAGCCCCTGTTCCTCACGCAAAGATGCAGCTTCCTAAGTGCTGAAGCTTCACAGGCGGTGAAGTGCTGCAGGTCTCGGTCTTGGTCCCTCTCTCTCTCTCTCTCTCTCTCTCTCACTCTCTCCCCATCTCTATAGCCTTTCCCTCTCAATTTCTCTCTATCAAATTAAATTAAAAATCAGTTGACAAAAGAACAAGCGAATAAAAAAATGAATGAGAAATGAATGAGTGAACAGATAAAAATGGAAAGAAGTTGTGCTGGCATGGGCAACGTGGCAACCTTGGGCTGTGAATGATGACTGTCGCCTTCTGATCCGATGGTCTCAGCTCACCCAGGCAAAGGACAACAAGGCAGGAGAATAAAAACAAATAATTTGGCAGCACATCTCCTGGGGAAGAATATTTCTCTTCTCTTCTTTTCTTTTCTTTTATCTTCTTTTCACAGACCTCTGCTCAGCTGTGGCTTATGGTGGTACAGGGGATTGAACCTGGGACTTTGGAGCCTCAGGCATGAGAGTCTCTTTGCATAACCATTCTGCTATCTACTCTCCGCCCCAGAATACTTATTTTCTTCTTTTTAAAATTATTATTATTATAGCTTTGGTTAGATAACCAAAGTCAATTTATTTTTCAAAAATTCTGTTATTATCTTTATTGGATAGAGACAGCCAGAAATTGAGAGGAAATGGGGAGATAGAGATGAAGAGAGGGTAAATAAAGATAAAAAAATAATAGTAAAAAAAAAGAATTCTCTAAGAAATTCTCAGTACCACAGGGTAACTTCTGAGCAAGTTGGTGTCACAACTGGAAGGGTAGGTAGAGTTAATCTATGAAGATTAAAGGCCAAATGTTGCATCTATTGTGCATTAAACTGACTCTACCGAACTTTCTTTCATGTTTGGTTTCCTAAGTGGCAGTGGCAGGCTCTCTGTTAAGCCAGACTATTACTCTAATGATGTATTATTTTGTTACAATGTTATATTCTTTTAGTTGTTTGCTGTTACTTCTCAGGTACAAAGATGTTTGTTTTGTTTGTTTGTTGATTGGTTGGTTTCTGTTTTTATAAGTGGGACTCAGCAGACAATTATTTTTACCTGAAAAATGAAGCAATTTTAGATAACTGTCACCAAGTAGGAAGGGAGTTTGGGCTTATAAGCACATAAAAGAACTGGACATCTCAGATTCTCTTAAGCATGAATAAATGAGATCTATAGAAAAAAAAAAAGAGAGAGATGAAGAGAGGGCTGAGGAGAGAGCATAGTGGTTATGCAAAAAGCCTTTCAACTCGGAGGTACCAAAGGTCCCAGGTTCAATACCCAGCACCAGTATCAGCCAGAGTTGAGCAGTGCTCTGGTAAAAACAAAACAGAACAAACAAACAGACAAACAAACAAAACCCAGAAAAATAGCAGCAGCTCTGCTTCACTCCTCATGAAGTTTTTCCCCCTGCAGGTGGGGACCTGGGGATTGAACCTGGATCCTTGCTCATTGTAACATGTGTGTTCAACCAGGGACACTACCACCTAGCCCCTCTTCCTTATTTAATTAAAAAATTATTTCTAAAACAACAAGGACAACAAAAGGGAATAAATAAATAAATATAAAAAATTAAAAAAATTATTATTATTATTTTTTAAAATTATTTCTTTCTTAAAAAAGAAGAGAGAGGGGTTGGGTGGTAGCGCAGCGGGTTAAGCACACATGGCACAAAGCACAAGGACCGGCGTAAGGATCCCGGTTTGAGCCCCCGGCTCCCCACCTGCAGGGAGGTTGCTTCACAGGCGGTGAAGAAGTACTGCAGAGGTCTTTCTCTCTCTCTCTCCCTTTTTCCCTCTCGATTTCCCTCTGTTCTGTCAAATAAATAAATAAACATAAAAATATTTTTATTTTAAAATTTCATTTATTTGATAGAGACAGAGAGAAACTGAGGGGGGAGGGGAGATAGAGAGGGAGAGAGACAGAGAGACGCCTGCAGCCCTGCTTCACCACTCGTGAAGCTTTCCCCCCTGCAGGTGGGGACCAGGGGCTTGAACCCGGGTCCTCGTGCACTGTAGTGTATGTGCTTAACCAGGTGTGCCACTGCCTGGCCCCTCTAAAAAAAATTCTTAAAGAAAACTTCTTTAACGAAAAAGAAGAGGGGAGAGGGAGAGAGAGAGAGAGACAGAGAGGTGAGGTGAGAACAGCCTGAACAGGCTGGAAGAAACAGGTCCCTGCAAGGTCCAGTCCTCCCCAAAACTGCTCCTCTCCACCCTGGCAGGTAGTTAATTACCTTTCTTGGGTTGTTCTTCTCCACCACACCATCCCGGTCTGCATCCACATCCAGGGAGATCTCTGGGGACAGACACAAGGAAGACTTGTGGGAAAGGCATGCAGCTCGCCCCTTCCTGCCTGGCCTCCAGGAGGGTGTCTGCTGAGGCCTCTTGCCGACGAACACTTGAGCCCACAGTGCACGTGCCGTGAAGCTCAGGGCTCCCAGATGAGCTGGCAGGCAGCACAGGGCTCTCCTGCCATCTCACTGATCCTTAGTCAGTTCTGGACGGTGGGTCAAACAGACAGGCCTGGGAGCCTCAGTGAAGCTCATAGTTTGCAAACATCCGGACGCAGGGTTCCCTAGCTCCTGTCTGCAGTTTGCTTTGCGTGCGGGTGCACCGTCCCTTGAACTTGCTGCACTATAAATACCTCCTCTAAGAAGGACTGAGGGTGGCCAACTGGGTCTTGAACCTCTCTGGATCCAAGGGCACCTGTGAGACCAGGTTGCTAGAGGATTCAGGGAGGTGTGTGTGTGTGTGTGTGTGTGTGTGTGTGTGTGTGTGTGTGTGTGCGTGTGTGTGTGTAAGGGCGCTGTTGATGTTTTTTCTAGGGGAAGGGACCTTTGCGTTCTGCTTTGAGGGTATGAGATAAATCTAGGATTTCATACCAGTTCGTTTCTCTGTGTTGAAACCCTGATTTCCTGTTTACTAGTTATGACACTGTGAGCAGAGACAGCCTCTCTGAGCTGGTTTCTTTTAATTAATTAATTAATTCATTTATTTTTATATTTGTTTATTTATTTCCTTTTGTTGCCCTGGTTGTTTTATTGTTGTAGTTATTATTGTTGTCACTGTCGTTGGATAGGACAGAGAGAAATGGAGAGAGGAGGGGAAGACAGAGAGGGGGAGAGAAAGACAGACACCTGCAGACCTGCTTCACCTCTCGTGAAGCGACTCCCCTGCAGGTGGGGGAGCCGGGGGCTCAAACTGGGATCTTTATGCTGGTCCTTGCACTTTGCGCCATATGTGCCCAACTCACTGCGCTACCGCCCGACTCCCTCATTTATTTATTTTAATTTGATTAATGATTTCATATTGATTTACAAGATGACATGTCAGCGGGGGTATAATTTCACACCGTTCCCACCACCAGAGTTCTGAATCCCCAGTCCCTCCACTGGAAGCTACAGCAGTTCTCCTAAGGCTGCAGACATGGGCTGACTATTATTTCTACAGATGTCTGTCTCTATTTGTATATAACTCCCCCTCCTTTTAAGGTCTCGTCTTCTCTTCCTTTCCAAGCTACACATAACCCTGTTCCTACTTCCAAATGTTCCTCCCTTTTTTCTTTTTTCTCTGAGCCGGTTTATTTACCTGCAGAATGAGGCCCTTTCCAGTGGTACCAGTGACAGAAGCAGGCACCCCGGACACTTTGAGCTGGACAGTCAGTCCTTGGCTGCAAGGATGAAAAACTGTCCCTCTCCCCAGCCCTGAACTAGAGACTCACAGGGCGGGATATGGAGTCACTGGGGAGGGGAGGTGACAGGAGTGTCACCCGCCGTGAGATGGCCTGGGCTCAGGTCCCAGGCTGCCCAGTGGGTTCAGCCTCACACTGAGCATGACTTGGACTGAGGTGGGAGTTGGGTGGGAATGCTTCTGTTCTGGGTCAGCTCCCTGTCAGGTCCTCTCCCTGGGCCAGAGGGGGAGGAGGGTCCTGGCATGGGAAGAACTGTGATATCACCACGGAACTCCACTCAAGCTCTCCTTTGGACCCACAGCCTGACTCCCTCCCAACACCACACCCGGTTGGTTCTTCCGGGTCTAGAAGGAAGCTGGAGGGTGGAGGCGGGCAGGGCCCTGTCCTAGGACAAGGCGCTCCGATGTCCCCACCTCTGCAGCTGCTCTGCTGTGGGTTAGATGCTTTCAGACCTAATTCTACTCACCTAGCAAAGCACTACTGAGTGTCTACGCTGCCCCTGGCACTGTACTAGGCACAAGGACTTAGCACCTAAACCGCACTCCTCAGCCCTAGGGGAGAAATTGTATCGTCCCGTTTTTAACTTTCATTTTTTTATTATTATTATTTTTAAACTTCTTTTTCTTTAAAATTTTTTTTAATCTTTATTTATTTATTGGAGACAGCCAGAAATTGAGAGGAGGAGGGAAGCTAGAGAGGGAGAGAGACAGAGAGACACCTGCAGACCTGCTTCACCACTCGCAAAGCTTTCCCCCTGCAGGTGGGGACTGGGGCTTGGAACCTACCTGGATCCTTGTGCACTGTAGCATGTGTGCTCAACTAGGTGCGCCACCGCCCAGCCCCCTATTATTATTATCTTTATTTATTGGATAGAGGCAGCTAGAAACTGAGAGGAAGGGGGAGATAGAGAGGGAGAGAGACAGAGAGACACCTGCAGCCCTGCTTCATCACTCATGAAGCTTTCCCCCTGCAGGTGGGGACCAGGGACTTGAACCCGGGTCCTTGAGCACTGTAACATGTTGCACCACCACCCGGCCCCCTGTCCTCCCCATTTTACAGGTGAGCAAAACCAGGTTCAGAGAAGCCAACTGTCTGGAGAGGGGCCAGTAGCCTGGGAGGTAGATGCAGGGTAAGCTCTCTGGGGAGAGAGCAGGGAAGGCGGTCACCAGCGGTGACTACAGAGGCTGAGGGCTCGCTAGAGGAACAATATTGACTCTGGTTTCCAGCCCTTCCCAGTGTGTCGGCAGGACACTCCCCAGTGAATGCTGCCTCTCAGGGAGGTGGCTTCCTGGAGAGCCTCCTGGGAACCCACCTCCTTAATCAGTCTCTGGGCTTTTCAGGACGACAGTCGCTCCTACGTGGATATTTCATTCTGCCAGCGTGTCACCTGTTGCCCCCTCAGTTATGCAGCAAGGAGTCATGACCTAGCCAGTCGGCTCTACCATGCAGGTGAGGAAACTGAGGCAGTCTGTACAGAGCCAGTCTGTCCAGCTGTTCAGGACTCTGGCTCCTGGCCCCTGCCCATGGCTGTTCCTGCCACTAATAAAGGCTAATCTCTGCGCTGGGCTATTCCCAAAAGGCAAGACTCCAGACTTGCTCTCCTGAAGGTCCTACCTGGAGCGGTTGGCCCCACCCCCAGCTGGCTGCCCTGTGATGTCTCACTTTAGGGGACAGGGCGGGTGCCATGCGGAAGCCCTGGTGGGTGGTGTGTCCCTGGAAGTCACAGGCCACCAGAGGAAACAATCAGACACTTTGTTGTGCTTTATGCCCTTAGGGAGTGCTTCGGTGGATATCAAAAATATTATCTTTATTTATTGGCTAGAGACAGCCAGACAGCGAGAGGGTAGGAAGAGACAGACAGAGAGACACCTGCAGCCCTGTTGCACCACTTGCAAAGTTTTCCCTCTTCAGGTGGGAACTGGGGGCTTGAACCTGGGTCCTTGTGCATTGTAACATGTGCACTCAACCAGGTGCACCACTACCTGGCCCCTGGTATACATTATTTCAATCATTATCATATTTGCAGAAGGGGCTGGGGGGGTCACACAGTGGTTACCCCCCAAAAAGCTCATGCCTGAGGTCCCAGAAATAACCAGGTACAGTTTCCAGCATCACCGTAAACCAGGACTGAGCAGTGCTCTGGTGAAAACAAGATAAAGAACACAAGCAATACTGTCATATTTGCAGAATGGGGAAAAAAAGTGCCAGCTGCCTTCTAGAGAAAATAGAAGTTCCCTGCCAGGACTTCCCTTACCTGCCTGAGGCAGCTTCAGTAATGCTAGATGTGCTTATTGTTACGCCTTGAGTTATTAGATTCACACACGTTTCACCGATCTCCTATTGTTGCACATTATTACCCAACTGGGCTCCCTTATCTCTCACTGCCCACAACAGTTCACAAACTCTTTATTTATTATTGTTGTTGTTAGTGTTATTATTATTAGTTCCCAGAGCACTGCTTAGCTCTGGGGATTGAGCCTGGAACCTTTGCTGTCTCAGGCATAAAGTCTTTTTACATAACTATTGTGCTGTCTCCGCAGGGCCCCCAATTGTTTTTCTTTTTGTTAAGGTTTTATTTATTTATTGATGAGAAAGATAGTAGGACAGAGAGAAAGAACCAGACATCACTCTGGTACATGTGCTGCCGGGGCTTGAACTCAGGACCTCATGCTTGAGAGTCAAGTGCTTTATCTACCACTGTGCCACCTCCTGGACCACAGGGCCCCCAATTAAAAAAAAACAACCTTTATTTATTGCATAGAGACAGCTAGAAAACGAGAGGGATAGGAAAGGTGTGATGGGGGGAGAGAGAGAGAGACAGACAGACAGACAACTGCAGCCCTGCTTCACCACTCATGAAGCTTCCCCCCTGCAGGTGGGGGTCGGGGGATTGAACCTGGGTCCTTGCACACTGTAACATGTGCACTCAGCCAATTCAGATGGTGCTCTCTCTCTTCCACCTTCTCTCAGAAGCCCCTCCAGTGAGAAGCAATCCTGGAGAACTTCTCCCAGCTGGATTCTGGACTTCTCTGACTGGAGTTTCAATGGGCTGGCGTGAGCTGTCCTCCTGGGGTGGCTTTTCCTTCCTTAGAGGGAGGCCGGGGACTGTCTGCTCCAGGGTCTTTGGGCTCCTCACAACATTCCCCAGAGGCTCTGAATCATCCTCCTTGGGCTCTTTGGAATAGCACCAAGGTGTCAGGTGGCGCCTGGGGTGTGGGGCAGATTAGTGGGAAATGTCACTGGGACGGCGTTCAAGGCAGTGTGTGTCCTGAGAAGCCAGGCACTGAGGCCTCAGCTGTGGCAGAGAAGCCTAAGTGTTTTTGGGGGACATTAGCTCCCCCCCACCCTGACAGGTGGGGTATCTGGCTTTCTTGTCTTTTTTTTTTTTTTTTTGCTTCCAGGGTTATTGCTGGGGCTCGGTGCGTGCACTAGGAATCCACTGCTCCTGGAGGCCATTTTTTCCATTTTGCGGTTGTTATTGTTGGATAGGACAGAGAGAAATGGAGAGAGGAGGGGAAGACAGAGACGGGGAGAGAAAGACAGACACCTGCAGACCTGCTTCACCACTTGTGAAGCGACTCCCCTGCAGGTGGGGAGCCAGGGGCTCGAACCAGGATCCTTACACAGGTCCTTGCATTTTGCGCCATGTGCGCTTAACCTGTTGTGCTACCGCCCAGCTCCCTGGCTTTCTTTTTACTGTTTACTGTTTTTTTCTGTTTTACTGGACAGCTTGGGGTGTGACGGGGGAAGGAGTCTCCACCACAACCAAAGAGGGCCGTCAACCTGGGCCAGCTCTGGTTGACGGGGTTCTGCTGGTGGTGGTGGTGGTCGTGGGGGCCTGAGGTGGAAGCTAGAAGTGCTCAAGATGCTTATTACTAGGACCACAGGAGGGGACACTGGACCCCTTCCTCGCCTCGCCTCGCCTCGCCTCACCTCCCACTTCCCCTCAGCAGGAAGGACTTTGCAGATCAGTCCCAACTAGAGTCTAGAAGGTCCTCAGAATCAGTGAACTCAAAACCACTTCATAGCTGCCTAGAAGTGAGGTCCATACTATAGATACTACTGCTACTATAGATACTACTGCATACCACAGGTACTACTACTACTATAGATACTACTACGTACTATAGGTACTACTACATACTATAGATACTACTGCTAGTATAGGTACTATTGCTACTATAGATACTACTGCTACTATAGATACTACTGCTACTATAGATACTACTGCATACCACAGGTACTACTACTACTACTATGGATACTACTATGTACTATAGGTACTACTACATACTATAGATACTACTGCTACTATAGATACTACTGCTACTATAGATACTACTGCATACCACAGGTACTACTACTACTACTATAGATACTACTATGTACTATAGGTACTACTACATACTATAGATACTACTGCTACTATAGATACTACTGCTACTATAGATACTACTGCATACCACAGGTACTACTACTACTATAGATACTACTATGTACTATAGGTACTACTACATACTATAGATACTACTGCTACTATAGGTACTACTGCTACTATAGATACTACTGCTACTATAGATACTACTGCTACTATAGATACTACTGCATACCACAGGTACTACTACTACTATAGATACTACTATGTACTATAGGTACTACTACTACATACTATAGATACTACTGCTACTATAGATACTACTGCTACTATAGATACTACTGCATACTACAGGTACTACTACATACTATAGGTACTACTACATACTATAGGTACTACTGCTACAATAGATACTCCTACACACTATAAGTACTACTATATACTATAGGTACTACTACTACTATAGATACTCCTACATACTATAGGTACTGGCAAACGCTAGAAGAAGAAACTATAGGTACTACTACTACTACAGATAGTACTGATAATATAGATACTACTGATACTATACATACTACTACATACTACAGGTACTACTACTGCATACTATATAGGTACTACTATAGATACTACTACATACTATATAGGTACTACTACTACTATAGATACTAGTACATACTATAAGTACTACTACTACTATATATACTACTACATACTATAAGTACTACTACTACTATAGATACTACTACATACTATATAGGATAGGTACTACTACTTCTATAGATACTATTATGTACTATAGGTACTACTACTACTATAGATATTACTACATACTATATAGGTACTACTACTACTACAGATACTCCTACATACTATATAGGTACTACTACTACTATAGATACTCCTACATACTATATAGGTACTACTACTACTATAGATACTCCTGCATACTATATAGGTACTACTACGACTATAGGTACTACTGCATACTATATAGGTACTACTACTACTATAGATACTACTGCATACTATATAGGTACTACTACTACTATAGATACTACTGCATACTATAGGTACTACTACTACTATAGATACTACTACATACTATATAGGTACTACTACTACTACTATAGATACTACTGCATACTATATAGGTACTACTACTACTATAGATACTACTGCATACTATATAGGTACTACTACTACTATAGATACTACTGCATACTATATAGGTACTACTACTACTATAGATACTACTACATACTATAGGTACTACTATTACTAAATAAGTGAGGTCCAGGGCCCTGTAGTACTTATGGAAGTCACGAGCAAGTCCTTAGAAACACTGGAGCCATGAGCTAGGGCCTGACTTGGCCACAAGCACCATGGACTTGCTCCTAAGCCACAGGAGGAGGACTGCAGGGAAGTCCAGTCCTCACACCTCACCCGCACAGAAGGAAAACACGGCTTCCCCAAGAGGAAGGGGGAGCAAAGAGAGCGTCACTGTGGACTCTACTTCTCACGTGTGGAGACTGAAGCTCTGAAGGATGATGGCCGAACTGTGACGGGTGGGGACAGTGCCGGAGAGAAAGCCTCGCGTCTGTCTACTCATCAGCAAGGCTCCTTCCCCTCAGAGCAGAACCGGGGGGAGATGGACTCAGAGACGTTCTCGGGGGGCAGCCCCATCATTGGAGGCTGTTCAGAGGATTCTCGCCTCCACGTGTTGTTCCTAAGTGCTCAGGCAGGTGTGGGGCTCGGGGCCCCAGGACAGATACCAAGGGACAAGACCCAGAGGCATCAGACAGACCCGTGGGCCCCAGGGAGACCATGTTCCACCAGGGAGCCTGGTGGAACAGGAAATAGAATTTCGGGGGGGGGTGAATTTTTCATGAGGCTTATTTACTTTATTTTAATTCGTGAACCCCAAGTACAGTCTTTATTTCCATTAAAAGGATGCTACCAATTATAATAGCATAGTAAATAGGAGGAACTCTGACACTTGATATTATTAGTATTATTTTAACCAGAGCATGGCCCAACTCTGGCTCTAGGGGCTGAATCTGGGACCCCAGGAGCTCACGCATGTAGACCTTTTGCATAACCACTATGCTATCGTCTCCACCCCGTAAGTTTATTTATGCAATATAAATGCTTGTCTTTGTTTTTTTTTTCTAAGACTATGCCAACTTTTTGGGGTAAAGATGATAGTGAGAAAGATAAATTGTTTTATTAATGACGTTTTTTGGGGTGTGTGTGGCAGTGGAAATTTTTTTGGTCTATGGGACCGAAACTCCCAGAGCTTGTGTGGTTAAACAAAATAATTATTCAGCGCAAGCACAACCTCAGAGCCTCAGAAGGATGAGCCTGGCCGTTCATTATGGGGGTGTCTTGGTAGCTGCTGGGGGCCAGCCCTGATGTACCCCATGGGGTCTCCTCTGAGCACGAATTTTAGGTGTTATAGTGGAGAGGAAAAGTCCCTTCCTGCCCCCTGGGGTTTATTTTATTTTATTATTATATTTTATTGGATAGAAACAGGGAAAGAGAGAAGGAAGGGAAAGACGGTGAGGAGACACAGAGAAACACCTACAGCAGCCCTGCATCACGACTTGTGAGGCCTTCTCCCTGCAGGTGGGGACCAGGGGCTTGAACCTGGGTCCTTGCACATTGTAACATGTGTGCTCAACCAGGTGTGCCACCACCCGGCCCCTCTCTGGGGTCTTTTAACTTATCATCTACTTGAAGTTCCTCTTACTTTTGCCTCTTTGATGGTGCAGTCGGCCCTTGGGACGGCCTTCATCTGACAGGCCCGTGGTCACTGTCCTTGCTGCTCCTGATCTCAGGTGTCCTGGTGCCTGTGGGGTTGGGTTTCCTTGGGACGTTATCTGAGACAGGCTGGGGGCTCTGTGTGCATGTGAGGCCACACTACTGCCAGCCCTCAGCTGCTGTCCAGAGGCCTGCTTACCATCTGCTAGGGCCCCCCAGGCTGTCCTGAGGGTCCCGCCCCAAAGTTGGACCCTCCCTTGGTACAGAAAGTGTGGTGGGGTGAGCAGGGACCATGTTCACTCGAGGATAAGCTAGAAAGCAAAAGACCCTCATCACTGTCTACAGCCATAAGCACAGGACTAGAGGAGGGGGCTGGACTGGGAAGGAGTTTGGTGGTGGGGGAGAGTTCCAGGACACCCCAAGAATGTGAGATAATGGAAATGAGGGACCAGTGTTGGATAGTATGCCAGCTCCCCCTGGCTTCTGCTTAACCATATGCCTACATAGGGATAGATTTAATCCCATTCAAAGCTTTGGTCTATTTACATAAATCACTTTTACATTTACATAAAGCACTCCAGGGCATTGGTGGTTCAGTGATAGGATTCTCACCTGCTCTGCCCCCTCCTTGTCACACTCTGATTTTCACCAGTCACTTTTCTCTCCACCCTCTCTATGTCACATCCTGTTTCCACCCTACTTGGCAAGTATATATAAAGACAGCATTGTGAGTTTTAGGGTACTTGAGTTTAGCTTAGCTCGTCTTAGATTGTGCTGCGTCCTGCATGAATAAAGAGATACTGCCTACAGCTCAACCATGAGTCCCTGGTCGTCTGTTACCCGCCCGTGAAGCCAGCTCGGTGAAAACAACATAGCCCGGCGAAAACAACAGACCATTCCCCAAACCACTTTCCAGGGGTGTAATCTTGGGGACACTTTTATTTGTTTCTGGTGCTATTTATTTATTAAACATTTTAAAAAATATTTATTTATTTTCCCTTTTGTTGCCCTTGTTTTAATTGTTGTTGTAGTTATTATTGTTGTTGACATCATTGTTGTTGGATAGGACAGAGAGAAATGGAGAGAGGAGGGGAAGACAGAGAGAGGAAGAGAAAGACAGACACCTGCAGACCTGCTTCACCGCCTGTGAAACGACTCCCCTGCAGGTGGGGAGCCAGGGGGCTCGAACCGGGATCCTTACCCTAACCCTAACCCTAATCCTTGCGCTTAACCTGCTGCACTACCGCCCGACTCCTTATTTATTTATTTATTTATTTATTTATTTATTTATTTATTTATAACCAGAACACTACTCAGCTCTGGTTGTTGGTGGTGCTGGGGATTGGACCTTTGTATATGAGCCCCATCACTACCACGGCACTACCTCCTGGGCCCTGTCATGAAAATGCTTATTATTTTTATGGGAGCGAGACCAGCACACTGCCACACCTTCTGCGGAGTTCTCCTAGTCTGCGCTTGGTGGGTGCATGTGGTGGTGGGAGCACACCCAGGACCCATGCTGGGTGATCATGGGCCTTTGTTTCCGCACCCATAAAATGAGGATGAATTGGGGTCGGGCAGTGGGGCACCCAGGTGAGGGCACATGTTACCATGCACACAGACCCAGCTTCAACCCCCCTGCCCATCTGCAGAGGTGAAGGTGAAGTAGTGCTGCAGGTCTCTTTTCTTTTCTTAAAATTTTTTTTTTTTAGATTTTAGTCATTTATTAATGAGGAGGATAAGAGGAGAGAGATAGATAGATATAGATAGATAGAGCGAGAGAGAGAGGGAGAGAAGGAGAGAGAGAGAAAGAGAGAGGGGGGGAAAGAGGGGGCGAGGGAGGGAGATAGAGAGAGAGAACACAGCAGACATCACTCTGGTTCATGTGCTGCCAAGAATTGAACTTGGGACCTCATGCTTGAGAGTTCAATGATTTATCCACTGCGCCACCACCCCTGGACCACCTGCAGGTCTCTCCTTCTCTCTCCCTTCCTGTCCTCCCCTCTCCCCTTTTAATTTCTCTCTGACCTATCAAATAAAAAGGGGAAGAGGGAGGGAAGATGTTAACAGTCCATCTCTGGAATAGCTGTAAGAATTGACTGAGACCCCTCTGGTGAAGCCTCTGGAATCAGCCTGGGAACTTGCGGGCATCAGTAGACATCAGTGTCTCCTCTCTTCTGCATCATCAACAGCCAGCTGTGGGCACAGACTGGGATCAATACCTTGAAGACACTATTATTTTAAGGCCTTCGGCACATGACTGACTTTTAGCCGCTGGGAACGCTCCACCTGCCACGCAGCAAGTCAGTTAATATTA
This sequence comes from Erinaceus europaeus, assembly GCF_950295315.1. Classification (NCBI taxonomy): domain Eukaryota; kingdom Metazoa; phylum Chordata; class Mammalia; order Eulipotyphla; family Erinaceidae; genus Erinaceus; species Erinaceus europaeus. The sequence continues at coordinate 115,918,550 of NC_080172.1, forward strand.
AACTCGGGCTTGAATGGTCATGACATTTAAATGTTTTCTTGCTGGAGCAAGGAATTAAAGGGATACAGATTGGAAGAGAAGAAGTCAGACTCTCCCTATTTGCAGATGACATGATAGTATACATAGAAAAACCCAAGGAATCTAGCAAGAAGCTTTTGGAAATCATCATACAGTAAGGTGTCAGGCTACAAAGTTAACATTCAAAAGTCAGTGGCATTCCTCTATGCAAACACTAAGTTAGAAGAAGTTGAAATTCAGAAATCAATTCCTTTTACTATAGCAACAAAAACAATAAAATATCTAGGAATAAACCTAACCAAAGAAGTGAAAGACTTATACACTGAAAAACTGACAAAGGTGCCCAGACTATTAAATGGGGAAAGCAGAGTCTCTTCAACAAATGGCGTTGGAAAACATGGGTCGAAATATGCAGAAGAATGAAACTGAATCACTGTATTTCACCAAATACAAAAGTAAATTCCAAGTGGATCAAGGACTTGGATGTTAGACCAGAAACTATCAGATACTTAGAGGAAAATATTGGCAGAACTTTTTTCCGCATAAATTTTAAAGACATTTTCAATGAAACGAATCCAATTACAAGGAAGACTAAGGCAAGTATAAACCTATGGGACTACATCAAATTAAAAAGCTTCTGCACAGCAAAAGAAACCACTACCCAAACCAAGAGACCCCTCACAGAATGGGAGAAGATCTTTACATGCCATACATCAGACAAGAGTTTAATAACCAAAATATATAAAGAGCTTGCCAGACTCAACAACAAGATAACAAATAACCCCATCCAAAAATGGGGGGAGGACATGGACAGAATATTCACCACAGAAGAGATCCAAAAGGCCGAGAAACACATGAAAAAATGCTCCAAGTCTCTGATTGACAGAGAAATGCAAATCAAGACAACAATGAGATACCATTTCACTCCTGTGAGAATGTCATACATCAGAAAAGGTAACAGCAGCAAATGCTGGAGAGGGTGTGGGGTCAAAGGAACCCTCCTGTACTGCTGGTGGGAATGTCAATGGGTCCAACCTCTGTGGAGAACAGTCTGGAGAACTCTCAGAAGGCTAGAAATGGACCTACCCTATGATCCTGCAATTCCTCTCCTGGGGATAGATCCTAAGGAACCCAACACATCCATCCAAAAAGATCTGTGTACACATATGTTCTTGGCAGCACAATTTGTAATAGCCAAAACCTAGAAGCAACCCAGGTGTCCAACAACAGATGAGTGGCTGAGCAAGTTGTGGTCTATATACACAATGGAATACTACTCAGCTATAAAAAATGGTGACTTCACCATTTTCAGCCGATCTTGGATGGACCTTGAAAAATTCATGTTAAGTGAAAAAAGTCAGAAACAGAAGGAGGAATATGGGATGATCTCACTCTCAGGCAGAAGCTGAAAACCAAGATCAGAAGAGCAAACACAAGTAGAACCTGAACTGGAATTGGCGTATCACACCCAAGTAAAAGACTCTGGGGTGGGTGGGGGTGGGTGGGGAGAATACAGGTCCATGAAGGATGACAGAGGCCCTAGTGGGGGTTGTATTGTTATATGGAAAACTGGGAAATGTTATGCATGTACAAACTATTGTATTTACTGCTGAATGTAAAACATTAATTCCCCAATAAAGAAATAGAAGGTGGGGGAGATAGCATCATGGTTATGTAAAGAGACTCTCATGCCTGAGGCTCCAAAGTCCCAGGTTCAAAACTGCCCCCCCCCCCACTGCTCAAAGCTGAGCAGTGCTCTGGGTAAAAATAGAAAAGTCACAGCTGAACTCAAGGGGAGGAGGAGAGACACTGGCCGTTGAGAAGGGCATGTTTCTGGGCCTCACTGGGCCAGCCTGGGTGCCCCTTCCCTAGTCCACGCCTCGGCTGGGTGGAAGGGGCCCAGGCAAGGAGCAGTCCTTGTGGTGATGACTTGAGTGAGTCCCTTGTCTTCTCTGAGCATCACTGCCTTTCTGAATCAAAAAAGGGTGTGGACCGGGTGAGTTAAGACTCATCTCTGCACCAGGGTTGGCCCCGGGGAGGGAGGGAGCCACGAGGCTTGTCATGGACACCGTGGATGGAGGTCACTCTCTCAGGACCTGGAGTTTTTCTCCAGGCTGCAGGGTTTGGTCTTCTCTCTCTGCACCGCACACTTCCTGCGGTGGGCCCCCTGACACTGGGTGACATTGTGAGACCAAGTGACACACCTCCTCCTGCACGATATCCCGGCCCTGGCACAGGAGAGCCTGGGCACGCACAGCCTCACTTCTCTGGTCTGCAGTATTTACAGGAAGCTCTGGGCACCAGGCCCACAGTGCTGAAAACAGCCTGGGTGGCCCAGGAGGGTCCCAGCGGAGCCCCTGGGGACAAAGGCCAAGTCAACTCACCGATGGCCGTGAGGAAGAGCCCAGCTTGGTCTATGGGGGTGCTGCTTTCCTTCTCATAGTAGTTGACGGTTACCTTGGTGACAGGAACATTGGAAGGGAGAGAAGAGAAGAAACAGATCAGAGTTAGAAAGATCGCCAGGGCCCCTCCTCCTTGCCTCACAGTGGGTCATGTCAGTTCTCCACACCCTCTCCTCCAGGCAGCATTCCTGGATGGGTGGGCTGCTTCTTTCCTGATGGTGGTGCACTTGGTAGAATTTGTACGTCACCACACACAACGACCGGGGTTTAAGCCCCCAGTCCCATCTGTGGGAGAGGGGGGGATGTTTCACAAACAGTGAAGCAGGGCTGTAAGTGTCACTCTTTCTCTCTCCCCCTCGCTACTCCTTCCTCTCAATTTCTTCCCATCTCTATCCAAAATTAAATAATAAAATAGTTTTAAACATAGTTGTTAACAATTTAAAAATAAAGAAAAGCAGAGACTTTCTCAGGAATACTTCTTGATGTTGGCATCATGCTGAAATGGTGCTATTTTAGATATAAAAAAACTCAGTAAACTATGTCCCTAAACTTAAACTCACCTATTTCTTTTTGTCTTTCTTTTGTTCGCTATTATTTTTTCTTTTTCTCTTTTTAAAAATATTTATTTTTGTTGCCCTTTTTTTATTGTTGTAGTTATTATTGTTATTGATGTCATTGTTGGATAAGACAGAGAGAAATGGAGAGAGGAGGGGAAGACAGAGAGGGGGAGAGAGAGACAGACACCTGCAGACCTGCTTCACCGCCTGTGAAGCGACTCCCCTGCAGGTGGGGAGCCGGGGGCTCGAACCGGGATCCTTCAGGCAGTCCTTGCGCTTTGTGACACGTGCGCTTAACCTGCTGTGCTACTGCCTGACTCCCTTCTATTTCTCTTTTTACATGGCTACTAGGTATCAAAATGACACAAGAATTTGTACTGCTTCTTTAATTTTTTTTTTTTTTTTTAAGGAGCAGCTTGGAAATCACACACCTATCAGGCATGCTCTCTTGAAATTCTTTTTGAGTGAAATCCATGTCGGATCTTCTGGGGGGGGGGTTCACTCACCCTTATTCATTATCTTATTACCTACCCACGAACCCTTGTAAACCTGGGCAAGACACCCATACCTGTGACTATGATCTCATCTGTAAAGTGCAAAGTCTAATAAAAAAAGAAAGAAAATGAAAAGTTAAAAAAAAATTTAGTTATTTGATAGGACAGAGAGAAATTGAGAAGGTGGGGGTGGATGGGTGGGTGGGAAGCTGGAGATGGAGAGACAGAAATACCTGCAGCCCTGCTTCATCGCTGGTGAAGCTGCCCTCTGGAGGTGCAGACTGGGGCTTGAACCTTGGCCCTTGAGTATGGTAACGTGTGTGCTGAACCAGGCGGCTGACACCCGGCCCCCTGAATTCTGTTTCTGTTGGACTGTTGCTAGCTGGCCTGATCCCACTCCAGACCACGCTCGCCCTGGCGTCCCCGGCCCCGGTACCTTGTCGCTGCTGGCCTCGGTGCTGGCCTGGCCCATGGTGAGCCGCAGCGTGGTGCTGGGTGAGAGAGGCCAGCGCTGTTTGCCGTTGGTGGCCACCTCCTCCGCCTGTCCATCGCGCACCACCTCCACCTGCACGCGCTCTGAGCGCTTCAGGCTGAATGTCTGTGCCCCTGCTGGGGCCGCGCTGCGGGAGAGAAGAGAGAGGGTGATGGGGAGCCCCAGGCAGGGGGAGCTAGGGAGCTGGGATGAGATGAGGTGAGGAGAGGGAGAGACTAGAACATCACTAAGTTTTGGCTGACGTTGGTGACAGTGATTGAGCCTCGGACACGCAAGTCCCAAGCTGGTCCTGGTAACTGGAGACTGAGCTTCTAGGAGAACATGGAGGGGGGATGTATTCACCAGGATGAGATCCCAATAGGCTTGGATAAGTTTTCTTTAACCAAAGGCCTCTGGGTCCGGGAGAACCAAGGAAGGCCTTGCAAGATGCCGGGCTAGCTTCGCGGGCGGGAGAGAGACAACCAGGGACTCATGGCTGAGCTGGGAACGCAGTTCAATCTTTATTGGTGAGCGGAGATGCAGTGCAATCAATCTAATCTCTATTCACTAGAAAATCCTGTCCTTTATATCTCCTGAGGTGGAAGTGTCAGGTCGGAAGAGGAAGTAGGTAGGATCGGGGGCGGGGAGAAGGACAAAGCACGAACCAGTGGGGATTAAACGGTGGAAAATGGGATGTGACCAGGAGAGGGGGCGGAGTGGAAAAAGACCGCGAACCAGTGGGGATTAAACCAGTGCGGGTCTCAAACAAAACAATGATTATGTAAATAGACCACAGCGTTAAGCAATGCAAGCAAACCTAACGTGATGATCAAAACAGAAGGGGTCTTAGAAGCAGAATTAGAAGCAGACCAACAGCAAGACGCCCAGTAAGAAGACTGGAGAAGGCGTCCGGCTGCCAGCTAGGAAGAGAGCCCTCACAGGACCTGGCCACAGTGGCCCCCTGGTCACAGACTTCCTGCCCCCAGAACAGTGCAAAGTCAGTTTGCCACCAAGTCACCCAGCCTCTGGGAAGGGGGTCAGGCATTTTGAGCTGTAAAGACACAGGCTTAGCAGGAGGACAGTTACAGAGGAAGGAGCCAGTCTTGCTAATCCAGCTCCCTGGGCTGAAGGTTCCTAAAGACCACAGAGGGCTCATGGGACTTAGGCGGGCTTCTCGCAGGATCAGAGATTAAGACACAGGGGCAGTGTCTGCCTCAAGGGCCTAAGTGCTATTTTGAGGACCAGCTGCTTCTGGTTTCTGGCTAGCTCAGAAACTATGGTTGAGTAGCATCAGATCATAAAGGGTGTGTGTGTTGTGACAGTCTCCAGGGGATTATTTCATCTTATATTTATTTACTTATTGATAGGGCACAGAGAAATTAAGAAGGCAGGGGGAGATAGAGAGGGAAAGACACCGGCAGACCTGCTTCATTGCTCGTGAAGTCTCTCCGCCTGCAGGTGGGGACTGGGGACTTGAATCCAGGTCCTTGAGCCTGGCAACATGGTCACTCAACCAGGTGCACCACCGCCCAGCCGCCTAGGAGTGCTTTGTCAAGGTTACAGATTTGAGAGCCCTGTTCCCAGGGAGTCCAGCTGGCATGACAGGTGCAACGAAGACTGCTGAAGATGTAAACAGTGGCCAGAACTGACAAGAGCTCATGACCAGGGGTTTCCAGCGGTCCCTGGAGGGCTTGTCAGAGCACAGGTGGCTGGACCCCTCTGCAGAGTTTCAGATTCTGTAGCTCTGAAGCGAGGCTGGGGAACGTGACTTTCTGCCAGGCTCCAAGAACTACCAATGCAGGAGGTAGACTTCGAGAACCACTGATCTGGGCACGTAGCAGTGCAGTCTGGTGGGCAGAGCCTCAGATGGGCTGAGGCCATGTGAGTCTGCAGAGGCTGCCAGGAAAGGTTTTTCTGACCCAAGTGACAGGTGACAGGGGCTACTGGTCTTGGATGCTGGCAGGTGGATGGGACTGGGGCCTGGCAGCCTGTGACCACTGCTGGGAATGGAGCTTAAGAAAAGCCTCCAGGCTGCTCTACTTCCTGGGCTCCTGCCACTTTTCATCCTGGGGACACTGGCTGATCCGACAGTGGTCACTCATTGGCCAGGGCCTTCTGTCCTGCCCTCTGTCCACACCCACCAGTGGGGGGCACAGGAGCTGGTTAATAAGCCAGGACTGGGGTAAACGGGTGAGAGACCTGCTTTCATGCCTGACTTTGCCAGCAGGTTGCTAAGGGATTTGAAGTACACTCCTTGTAGCCTTCAAGTGTCCATCTGCTGGCTTTTAAGACAAAGGGTGTCCACTCAGGCCTCCTGTCTGTCCTGCAGGCTTTGCCGCTCAGTGTGCAGGGCAGAGCTGCATTTTGTTTCACTGTATAGCCAGCTAGATTGCAAATCCTGAGGGTGGGTTCTGGCCTCCTGCATCCTCCTCCTTTAGAGTCTAACACAGTTGTGCTGGGCGGTGCTATATCTGGCTAAGCTCACATAGTACTGGACGCAAGGACCTGAGAAAGGATCTGGCTCCCCACCTGCAGGGGCGATGCTTGACAAGTGGTGAAGTAGGTCTGCAGGTCTCCCCCCCCCTCAATTTCTCTCTGTCCTGTCCAATAAAATGGTGAAAATGGCCTCCAGGAGCAGTGGCTTGGTAGTGCTGGTACCGAGCCCCAGTGATAACCCTAGAGGCAAAAACTAAACCAACCAAACAAAAGTCTAACAGGGATGTGGGATGGAGACACACACACACACACACACACACACACACACACACACACACACACACACACTAAAGCGAAGCGAAATGGAGCACAAGCCTTTCAGAAGTGTCCTGCATTGGCGTGGTAGATGGGCATCCACTTCAGGTGCTGTTAAGCAGGGCGTGAACGGACACCTCGGGGGAGCCCTGTGGGCAGAGGGCAGCTCACCCGTTAGAGTGCACACTGTGCCCTGCCCTGAGAGTGGGTTTGAGCCCCCAGCCAAGGGGAAGCCTTATACTCTGGTGCCTCTTTCTCTCCCTCTCTGTCTCTTCTCCCTCCTCATGTCCCCCACTCCCCAGTCTGGAAAAAAGAAGAAACAAAATTAATGTGCAGGAAGTCGTGAATGAGGTGAAATTCCAGTAAAGTCCTAGCAGGAAAAAGGAGGAGGAAGAGGAGAAGGAGAAGGAGGAGGAGGAGGAGGAGGAGGAGGAGGAGGAGGAGGAGGAGAAGGAGGAGTAGAAGGAGGAGGAGGAGGAGGAGAAGGAGGAAAAGGAGGAGGAGGAGGAGGTGGGAGGGGGGAGGATGTGACTTAGGTATTTTAGAAAAAAATTTTATTAGTGACTTACTATTGATCCATGGAGACTTATGTTTTCCTTAAATGTCTTACCTGTACGGCAGTACACAGAGGATGACTACTGATGTTGGTGAGAAGCTCTCCATTTAGAATAAAGTTGCATGAAAAATATGAGTCAGTTTAAAGAAAACCTTTGATTTGGGGGTCCAGTGCCCTGTGGTGGGGTAAGAGGGAAATTTGGGGCTGGTACTTATTTTGGGGAGAAGTGAAAATGTGCCCTGGTGATAAGTGACGAGTTTTGTAAGCCAGCATTTCCATATATATATATATATATATATATATATATATATATATATATATATATATATAAATGTGTATGTGTGTGTGCGTGTGTGCATGTGTGCTTGTGTGCTTGTGTGTGTGTTTTCTTTATTTGTGGGATCAGTCGTTTACAGTCGACACTGAAATACAGTCGTTGGTCCATGTCTGATTTCCACATCACACTCTGACCCCCACTAGGTCCTCCTCCGCCATCATGTCCCAGGACCCGAACCCTCCCTCATCCCAGAGTCCTTGACTTTGGTGCATTACACCAACTCCAGTCCAAGTTCTGCTGTGTGTTTTCCTTTCTGAAATATATATATATTTTCCAGCTAGGTCTTCTCTGGTGCTTCATATCTGCACAATCCCACCTCTCTTGACAGACTCTTTTCATTTTTTTTCCCTAGGTAGTGAGTAAAAAACAGGGAAGGGGAGATACCACAGCACCACTCTCCCATTTGTGGAACTACTTCTTTGCACAGTGCCCCCCGTCTGGTGGTTGGAAGCCCCCTTACATGGTAAAGTCTGAGCTTGCCTGGTCCCCAGTGTGGGGGGGGGGAGAAAAAGTTGCAAGTACTCCAGGTGGAAGCAGCCTAAGTGCCCATTGAAAGATGACTGGTTAAAGAAGTTATAGGATATATATTCCATGGAATACTACTATGCCATCAAAAATATGATAATGTGTCCTTTGGGACAAAATGGATTGACTTGGAGGCAATGATGCTTACTGAAATAGGTAGAGAGATGAAAAAACAACTACCAGACGGTTTCAGTCATACGTGGAGCCTAGAGAACAGATTCGTATGAACTTGCAGAACAAAAACAGAAGCCCAGGAACTGTCTCTAAGACTTTATGAGCAGTGTGGCTGTTAACTTGGGAGCGTGAGGGACACAGAGCTTTGGTGGTGGGTGTGGTGTGGGTCTGGACCCTATAATCTTAACAATCTTGTAAACCGCTATTAAAAATGGCTTGAAAAAAAGTACAAGTGGAATAATGGTTTAGATAAAGATATCACAAGCTTCTGGGAAACATTCTTCTCATGCAAGTTGGGTGGCTTAGGGGCAAGGTCTTTCCTCAATTAGCTTCTAGAACAAAACGAGAGAAGGGCTGGAGTTTGGAGCACAGAGCCTTGGCTGGAGGGGAGAGGGGAGAGGAGGGAGACACCAGAAGGCTGAGGGCTTCTGCCAGTCAGAACTCTGCATTTTTTTTTTACCCAGAGTCACTGTCATTTCAGCTGCTTTTATCTACTGGGCCTCTCTCTCTCTCTCTCTCTCTCTCTCTCTCTCTCATTGCCACCAGGGTTATCACTGGGTCTCTCTCATTGCCACCAGGGTTATCACTGGGGCTGGGTGTCTGCACAATGAATCCATCACTCCCATGGCCATTCTTTCCCCCTTTCTATTTGATAGGATGAGAGATATTGAGAGGGGAAGGGGCGATAGAGATAGGAAGAGCAATAGAAACACCCACAGACTTGCTTCACTGATTGTGAAATTTCCCTACAGCAGATGGGGAGTGGGAGCTCGAACCTGGTGCCACCGCCTGGCCCCCTATATCGGCCTTTTACATATAATTAATTCTGTTCTGGGGAAAACACCTCACTTGATAAATACTTAAGACAGGATAATCTTTTAGGCCCCAGATGTGCCGATAGTTACTGTGGGCGAGCTACCCTGCTTCTTACTGGGGGTGGGAGCAGTGAAAAACCAAAGAGGCCCCAGAGGCTCAGAGGGTTACGGCCTGGCCCACGTTAGAGCTCCAGGGCCCCACACCCTCTTACCCCAGCACCAGGCCCATTCAGAGCTGAGCAAACAGCTATTCTTGGAGCAGCCCTGGCAAAAGCAACAAAGCCGCCCATTGTCCCCTGCAGATCCTGCCCACGGCTCCCTCCCCAGGAAGAAGCTCTGAGAATCTGCCCCCCCTACCCCCAAAACCTGAGAGCTGTGGGGACCCAGTGTTCAGGGGGGGGATGGGGGGCTGCAAGGAGAGGCAGAGAAAGGGTTCCTGGACAAAGAGAGGGGGTGTTGGCAGTGACCACAAGCTTCTGCTGATGGAAACGAGATTAAAGAGAGTGTGGATGGCAGGATGGCTGCCAGTTTTGGGGGCTTTTGCTGTGTCCTGGGCAAGCTGGGGATTCTGGGGAGTCATGGCCAGATGAGCACCCTTCATGGCTTCCCAAACTCTCATGGAGTGACTTCTTTCTTTCCTTTTCTCTTTATATACTATATTACAATTTATTTTATTAACTTTTAATATTATTTATTATTGGGTAGAGACAGACATTGAGAAGGGAGAGGGGGACAAACAGAGAGAGACAGAGAGACACCTGCAGACCTGCTTTACCACTCATGAAGCTTCCCCCCATGCAGGTGGGGACGGAGGGGGGCTTGAACCCGTGTCCTTGAGTGCTGTACTGTGTGCACTCAACCAGGTGTGCCACTGCCTGGCCCTCAGAGTGGGTTCCTTGACAGGCGTCAGTGCGCTCGCCTGCTCGAACATATCCAAGCTCCTCCGTGCCGGCTGTCTCCTGTGCTGACCTAGCAGCCCCTAGCAGAGTCTCAACTTGACTGTCCAGCCTCACTTTCTTTCTTTATTAATTTTTGTTGCGTTTTTATTATTTATTTACTGTTTTTCCCCAGAGCACTGCTCAGCTCTGGTTTATGGGGGTACTGGGGACTGAACCTGGGACCTTTGGTGCCTCAGGAATGAAAGTCTTTTTGCAGAACAACCATTATGCTCTCTCCTCAGATCCATCCATCCATCCATCCATCCATCCATCCATATATCGATCCATTTACCATCTACCATCCATCCATCCATCCATCCATCCATCCATATATCGATCCATTTACCATCTACCATCCATCCATCCATCCATCCATCCATCCATCCATCCATCCATCCATCCATCCATCTTCCCCCTTCCCTTCCCTCTCTTCTTCCTTCCTCCCTTTCTTTCCCTTTCTTTCTTTCTTTCTTTCTTTCTTTCTTTCTTTCTTTCTTTCTTTCTTTCTCTTCCTTCCTTCCTTCCTTCCTTCCTTCCTTCCTTTCTTTCTTTCTTTCCCTTTCTCTCTTTCTTCCCTTTTGTTGTCCTTGTTGTTTTATTGTTGTGTTTGTTATTGATGTTGTCACTGTCGGATAGGACAGAGAGAAATGGAGAGAGGAGGGGAAGACAGAGAGGGGGAGAGAAAGACAGACACCTGTAGACCCGCTTCACCACCTGTGAAGAGACTCCCCTGCAGGTGGGGAGCGGGGGGCTTGAACTGGGATCCTCACACCGGTCCTTGCGCTTAACCCACTGCGCCACCACCCGACTCCCCCAAACAAACATTTTTAAAGAAAGAGCAAGCAGGGACGTCAGGCAGGTGACTGTAGCTGTGCAAGTGAGTCACTGAGGTGGCCTTGGAAACGGGCAGAAAGGAAGGAGCTTATCAGACAGAGTCAAACCAGATAACTTGAGGGGGTTGGGAGCAGCTCGCCCCACAGAGTATAGTTGTACCAGGAACCTGGTTCTGAGCTCCTGACACCACAAGAGTGAACCCTGCATGGCAGCAGCAGAAGCTTCCTGAGGGAGGGAGCCAGTGCTGTGGTCTCTCTCTCTCTCAGAAATTACAAGGAAAACAAAGAAGAATCCACAAAGTGGAAGAATCAGACAGGGACAAATGATGCACTTCAAAACCAAAACCAAAACCCAAACCCAAACTAACCAAACAAAGAGGAGTTCGAGCCGGATGGCAAAGCAGACTCAGACGTAGACAAGGGTGTTCTGTACTTTGCGTTGTAACGTTGGCCCGGCCCCACCGAGCTGTGTGGTCTCTGGAGAACCAGCGGATGTCTCTGGCTTTTGCTCACTTGAGGGCAGAGCTTTGCAGGGGTGGAGCTGCTGGGCATGCCATGCCTGCTCCTTACTGGCATCTGACCCAGCCCGTCCACCTGTCCTGGGTCTCGTTAACACCAGCCAGGGATCATCTCCACTGTGACCCCAGCTCTTGGCAGCCTGGGTGTGACATCCTTGCACTCGGGTCTTTGTGGGAGTCTGAGTGGGGTGGGGGGGTCGTGGGTGCTGGTCTGGCATACAGTCCCCTAGTTAGTGCCCTCAAGGAAAGGAGTGAAGGGATGAAGGTCAGAGCTCACACCTGGTGTGGTGGTGGTGGCTGTCATCCTGAGGTGGGCGGGAGCCCTGGAGACAAATGATGACATCAGTCTCCAGCTGGCATCTGTCTCTGCCCGGGAACCCCAGCGACCTCTCTCACTGGGCAGCAGTGCCTCCAGCTCACCTGAGCCCTCTCCTTAGGCGCTAAACAACAAGAGCTGTGGTCTCCCCTCACAGACACCTTCAGGAACTCCCCACTGCCCACAGGACACAGCCTGGCCTTTGAAGCCATCGGAGCGGATATGTCCCTGGCTACTAGAACCATACGTGTCCCTACGTTCTGGTAAGGCACTTTTGTTCCTGTATGGCATGTCCTGATCACCTAGTGAAGCCTTGCTCACACTTCAAGATCCAGCTTGGCCGGCACTTCCTCCAGAAAGTCTTCTCTGATCTCCCCAACCAGGACTGACTTCTCCTCATCTTTGCTGGTAACAACACTTAACAAATGCTCAGTATTTCTCTCCCATAGGGGTTATAGACTCTTTGGGGTCATGTCTCATTATTTCTTGCTATCTTTCCCTTCCTTGGCTGCCTGTCTCTCTTTCTTTTCTTCTCTCTTTGTTTTTTCTTTTCTTTTTAAAAAATTCTATTTATTTATTAATGAGAGGGATAGGAGAGAGAGAAAGAACCAGACATCACTCTGTTACATGTGCTGTCGGGGATTGAACTCAGGACCTCGTGCTTGAGAGTCCAATACTTCATCCACTGTGCCACCTCCCGGACCACTCCTTCTTCCTTCCTTCCTTCCTTCCTTCCTTCCTTCCTTCCTTCCTTCCTTCCTTCCTTCCTTCCTTTCTTTCTCAAAGGCTGGCTTTCTCTCTCTCTTTCTTTCTTTCTTTCTTCCCCACCCCCCCCTTATTTTAGGTGGAAGTGCTGGGGATTGAACCCAGGGCCTCAAGCAACATCTCTCTTTTTTTTTTTCCCTTGTGGATGGTGCTCCCATGAGGTGGCTGGGGGACTAGAACCCAGGTCCTTGTGCATGTAAAGTGTGCACTCTGCTGGGTGAGCTCTCTCTCACTGAATCTACTTGTTTTGCATATGGGCACCAAAACCTTAGAAAGAGGACCAAGGGCTGGCTTCCTGCTCTGTGTGTGTGAGTGTGTGTGTGTGTGTGTGTGTGTGTGCGTGTGTGAGTGTGTGTGTGTGAGTGTGTGTGTATGAGTGTGTGTGAGTGTGTGTGTGTGTGTGTGTATGAGTGAGTGTGTGACTGTGTGTGAATGTGTGTGTGTGAGAGTGTGAGTGTGTGTGAGTATGTGAGTGTGTGTGTGTATGTGTATGTGAGTGTGTGTGAGTGTGTGTGTATGTGTGTGTGTGTATGAGTGTGTGAGTGTGTGACTGTGTGTGAATGTGTGTGTGTGAGAGTGTGAGTGTGAGTATGTGAGTGTGTGTGTATGTGTATGTGAGTGTGTGTGAGTGTGTGTGTATGTGTGTATGTGTGTGTGTATGTGTGTGAGTGTGTGTGTATGAGTGTGTGTGAGTGTGTGTGTGTGAGTGTGAGTGTGTGTGTGTGAGTGAGTGAGTATATGTGAGTGTGTGTGTGAGTGTGTGTGTGTATGTGAGTGTGTGTGTATATGTGTGTGAGTGTGTATGTGTGTATGAGTGTGTGTATATGTGTGTGAATGTGTATGTGTGTATGAGTGTATGTGAGTGTGTGTGTATATGTGTGTGTATGTGTATGTGAGTGTGTGTGTGAGTGTGTGTGTGACTGTGAGTGTGTGTGTGAGAGTGTGAGTGTGTATGAGTGTGAGTGTGTGTGAGTATGTGAGTGTGTGTGTGAATGTGTGCATGTGTGTATGTGTGTGTGAGTGTGTATGTGAGTGTGTGTGAGTGAGTGTGTGAGTGTGTATGTGTATATGTGTGTGTATGTGTATGTGAGTGTGTGTGTGACTGTGTGTGTGTGACTGTGTGTGAATGTGTGTGTATGAGTGTGTGTATGTGAGTGTGTGTGAATGTGTGTGTGTGTGTGAGTGTGACTGTGAGTGTGTGTGTGAGTGTGTGTGTGAATGTGTGTGAGTGAGTGTGTGTCAGTGTTAGAGTGTGTGAGAGAGTGTGTGTGTGTGTATGAGAGTGTGTGTGTGTGAGAGTGTGTGTTTGTGTGTGTGTGAGTGTGTGTGTATCTGTGTGACTGTGAGTGTGTGTGTGTGAATGTGTGTGAGTGAGTGTGTGTCAGTGTTAGAATGTGTGAGTGTGAGTGTGTGAGTGTGTGTGTGAGTATGTGAGAGAGTGTGTGAGTGTGTGAGTGTGTGAGTGTGAGAGAGTGTGTGAGTGTGTGTGTGTGTGAGAGAGTGTGTGTAAGAGTGTGTGTATGAGAGAGTGTGTGTGTGAGAGAGTGTGTGTGAGAGTGAGTGTGTGTGTTTGTGCTCCAGGGCTGACAGCACTGAGGGGCCTGACTAGAGCATGTGCAGGCAGGAGAGGGGGTCAGTGAGGGGTCCCAGCACTCAGGATGCAGCACAGCATCCCAGACACCCTCCCATTGCTCCCAGCTGGCTCACAGACCCCCCCCTCAGCACTTGTTCTCAGGATATTTTATATATATATATATATATATATATATATATATATATATATATATATATATAATTTTAATGAGAGACACAGAGAGACCAGAGCACTGCTCAGCTCTAGCTCATGGTGGTGCTGGGGGTTGAACTTGGGACCTCAGAGTCTCAGCCATGAAAGCCTTTTGCAGAACCACGATGCCATCTCCCTAGCCCTCTAAGGAGACTTTTAAGAATATCCATCCCGGGATTCGGTGGTAGCACAGCAGATTAAGTGCATGTGGCGCGAAATGCAAGGACCGGCCTAAGGATCCCGATTCGAGCCCCCGGCTCCCCACCTGCAGGGGAGTCGCTTCACAGGCGGTGAAGCAGGTCTGCAGGTGTCTGTCTTTCTCTCCCCCTCTCTGTCTTCCCCTCCTCTCTCCATTTCTCTCTGTCCTATCCAACAACGACATCAATAACAACAACAACAATAAAAAAAAAAAACAACAAGGGCAACAAAAGGGAAAATAAATAAATAAACAAACAAATAAAAGAATATTCATCCCAGCCAAGAGGCAGAAAGAAACTCCCTGGGAGTGAACGGAGCAGTGACAGGAAGAAGCACTTGGATCTCCTCACAGGCAGGACACACTTCTGTGTGCCCGGGATTTTTACCCCCAGCCCTGGTGGCCTCTCCCTGTCGCCCGCTAGAGGGTGAGGACAAGGCCCTGCTGGGCTTCTGCTCTGGATACTCCTGAGGAGGATGTGGGGCTCCCTCCCTCCACCTCCCAGCACACGGTGAGGTCAGGGGCCAGGGGCCTCCAGGCAGTGCCCTGCAGAGGCCAGTGGTGAGCTTTCGCACCCCGATGATGCTGGAGCTGAGCTCTCTGAGGTCCTGCCCATTGAGGCAGTCACCCTCTTGCAGGGTAGTGGCTTGTGGGTCAGTGGGAGAGCTGGTCACCATGTCCCTTTACTATGAGACCGCCCTTTCTCCCACCCCTCTGCATTCTGGGGGTGTGTCTGGCTCTAGGGCGGGGCAGACAGCACTCACCAGAGGGGCTGGGAGGTGAAACCATCCTCCATTCACTCAGCCTTCCCTCCAGCTTCAAGCTAGAAATAGATGGCGACTTGGCCAGCCCCGCGAAGAAGTGCCTGCCAGCTAGGGGACCTTGGGTGCGAGCGTGTGGATGCCAGCTGTCCGACGAAGACGCTTGGGCATTGCCGTAGGGAGAAACAACACTTGTCCTGAACAGTCACCTTTGTGCCAACCCTCCTGGAGCCCCAGGCTCGCACGCGTTCTCCCATGTCTTTACTTTTTCTTTCCTTCTTTTGTCTTCTTTTTCTTTCCTTCCTTCCTTCCTTCCTTTTTTTTTCCCTGAATATCTTTTTTTATTTTTATTTTTGCCTTATGGTGGTGTGGGGGGATTGAACCTGGGACTTCAGAGCCTTGGGTATAAGAGGTTTTTTTTTTTTTTTCCTTGCATAATCATTATGCTATCTCCCCTGCCCCTTTCTTTCTTTCTTTCTTTGTTTTGTTTTTTCTTTTCTTTCTTTCTTTTTCAATTGGGGGGAGAGGGAGAGAGAGGGGGGAGAGAGCACAAGAAGTTGCACTCAGGGTAAAAGCCCCATCTCCTTCGTTAGATTCTCTCCCTCTCCCTTTCTCTCTTTAAACTTTTGTTTTTTAAAAAAAACTTTTTTTTATTATCTTAATTTATTGAATGGATAGAGAGTCAGAAGTAGAGTGGGAAAGGGGAGACAGAGAGGAAGATAGAGAGAGAGAGAGAGACACCTGCAACCCTACTTCACCACTTGGAAAGTTTTTCCCCTGCAGGTGGGGACCAGGGGCTCGAACCTGCAGACTGTAACATGTGTGCTAAACCAGGTGTTCCACCGCCTGACGCTCTGACTAGAGATTCTCAACTGGGGATGATTCCTGCCGGGAGCTGCTCTGTCTACAGGCTGGTTGTCACAGGGGAGGGCTCCTATGTCCTCCAGGGGACAGATGCCTGGGATGATGTTATGTAGTGACAGGCCACCTTCTAATGCACTTTGTGTGGGGCTGTCGAGTTGCCAGAGGGAGGCGGGTCTGCACAGAGAGGTGTGTTTGAAATATAAAGGCTTACTATGAGAAGGAGAACACAGGGAGTCGGGCGGTAGTGCAGCGGGTTAAGCGCACGTGGTGCAAAGCCCAAGGACCGGCGTGAGGATCCCGGTTCGAGCCACCGGCTCCCCACCTGCAGGGGAGTCGCTTTACGGGCGGTGAAGCAGGTCTGCAGGTGTCTGTCTTTCTCTCCCCCTCTCTGTCTTCCCCTCCTCTCTCCATGTCTCTCTGTCCTATCCAACAATGATGACATCAATAACCACAACAATAATAACTACAACAAGGGCAACAAAAGGGAATAAATAAATAAATATTAAAAAAAAAAAAGAACAAAAAGACAAGGAGAACACGGTTCTTTAATTTGGTGTTTGTGTCCACGGACTCTTGTTGCTACAGTTTATATGTTAGCAGATGACCTGCATGTCTACAAGATGGTTTCACTCACATGTACAATATAAAGAAGTGAAACACATGAATTTGTTAAAAAGAAGAAAAAAATAGAAGGAAGTCAAATTGTTGCTAAGACTTTGTGAAAACTATGATGGTTATCGTTGCAGGAGCAGGGGGTGGGGGGGAGGGAGGCCCGGGGCAGAGATAGGGAGGCTCAGAGCTGCGGTGGTATGCGGCGTGTGTGGCTCTGTCCTGGTAATTTTATGTTCTTCTAATCTACTGTTAAATCACTGATAAAAAATTTAAACAAGAGAACAAAAGTAATCTTGTTAAGATTTTCTTACTGATTATAGGTTGAAGTGATAGCATTTTGGATGTCTTGGGCTAGAATATTGATTGAGATGTGGCCATTAGAAAATTATGGTGGCCGGCAGGGTGGCGCACCTGGTTAAGCGCTCACATTGCAGTCGCAAGGACCCAGGTTCAAGTCCCTGGTCCCCACCTGCAGGGGAAAATCTTCACAAGTGTTGAGGCAGGACTGCAGGTGTCTCTCTGTCTCTTCCCCTCTCTATCTCTCCCTTCCCTTTCAATTTCTCTCTGTTTCTAGCCAATAATAAATAAATAAAATAAAAAAAGAGAAGGCTGGGAGGTGTCAAATGCTGTCGAGCACACATGTTACAATGTGCAAAGGACCTGGGTTCAAGTCCCTGGTCCCCACCTGTAGGGGGAAATCTTCATGAGAGGTGAAACAGGGCTGCAAATCTTTCTCTCTCTCTCTCTCTTTTTTTATATTTATTTACTCATTCTCTTTTGTTGCCCTTGTTGTTTTATTGATGTAGTTATTAATGTTGTCATCGTTGTTGGATAGGACAGAGAGACATGGAGAGGGGAAGACAGAGAGGGGGAGAGAGAGACAGACACCTGCAGACCTGCTTCACCGCCTGTAAAGCGACTCCCCTGCAGGTGGGGAGCCGGGGGCTCGAACCGGGACCCTTATGCCGGTCCTTGAGCTTTGCGCCACGTGCGCTTAACCCGCTGTGCTACCGCCGGGCTCCCTCTTTCTCTTTCTAATAAATAAATAAGTAAATAGAATATTAAAAAGAAGAAAGAAAATTACACATGGCACACGGGGCTCTGTCTGTGACCTGTCCACCTTTTCTGGTGGATGGGGCTGGTCTACACTGCACTGTGCCCTTGGGGGAGGTAGAGACTTAAGTGAGGTGCAGCTGGGGTGGTGTTTGCTCTCTGGAGAGAGGACACAGGGGATGGTACAGCTCTGCCCCTGCCAGAGGGAGAGCGAGCTCCTACCTCCCTCAGTCCCTGCCCCTATATGCCTGGGATAGAGATGTGTGTGGGGGGCTAAATGTGGCCCCCTCTTAATTCCCCGCCCCCACGGGAGGTACCATGCCAATTCTTCAGAGTTGGCACCAAAGTGCCCCATGGACAAACAGGCGGGTATAATGACAGCTGAGGCTTAGGGACCTGGGTGCCCTGGCGCCTGGCCCGCCGCTGGCCATGCCAGGTTCAGGACTGGGGGCGGGGGAGGAGTGGAGGGGGGGGTCTCCCAGCACCCCACTGTTAGGACCCTCAGAAACCACTCCTGAGGTTCACAAGCTGACAACTGAGTGAAGGGGGTCTGGGGTGCTCACGCGGGGGCTCCGTGATGCCAGAGTGGCTGCTGCCTTTGGGAGGGGTGGACGGAGCTGGCCGAGAAGGGCTGCCAGGGCCACGGGAGGTGACAGAGAGAAGTGGGGCTGGGGCTGGGAGGGGCAGGGAGAGTCAGGGTGTGTCAGGTGACAGAATGATTTGGGGTGATAAGCCTGCTTGGCATCGCCCGCTGAGTCAAGGCACAGAGAGGTTAGGGAACCTGCCCGGGTCCCCAGCACAAGGCCAGACTTCAGAATCCAGCAGGTTCTGTCCTTAGCATGCCCCCCACCCCCCAGAATAGAAGGTCCCCACCCACCCTTTCATTCACTCCTTCACATCTCCACACAGAGGGCCATCACTGGATTTGGCTACGTCCTGGGTGATGGTGTGTGTGTGTGTGTGTGTGTGTGTGTGTAAGGGAAGGTAGGGGTGTGTGTGTGTGTGTGTGTGTGTGTGTGTGTGTGTATGTGTGTACCTGACTTTGATCCCCTCACTCCTGGCTTCTTGTCTCCTTTTTAAAAATTCTTTTTATTTTATTTTATTTTTAAAAAACCATTTATTTATTCCCTTTTGTTGCTCTTGTTGTTTTATTGTTGTGGTTATTATTGTTGTTCTTGTTGTTGGATAGGACAGAGAGAAATGGACAGAGGAGGGGAAGACAGAGAGGGGGAGAGAAAGACAGACACCTGCAGACCTGCTTCACCGCCTGTGAAGCGACTCCCCTGCAGGTGGGGAGCTGGGGGCTCGAACCGGGTTTAAAATTCTTTTATTTATTATTATTATTATTTATTTATTTTTACCAGAGCACTGCACAGTTTAGGCTTATGGTGGTACGGGGGGGGGGGGGGGGGGATTGAACCCGGGACTTTGGAGCCTCCGGCATGAAAGTCTCTTTGCAAAACCATGCTATCTACCCCCCACCCCTACTCCCGGCTTCTGTACCCCATTCAGCACAGTTCACGGAGAGAAGACAGGGAAAGGTCGAGACCCACCCAGAGTCGCACACACTCAGCTGCCCCAGGGCGCGGTCAGGGGCAGACAAGTGCCACCAGCACCCTCAGGGGGAAGCCAGGGCCTGAGCACCCGGGGCCAGGTTCTGTCTCAGCTGGCACCCATCTCAGCAGGTCAGGGTGCAGACTCAGGAGGGAAAGAGGAAGGAACTGAGCGCAGAGGGCTCAGTGGCAATGGTAGGGGGTGGTGGGGGAGGCTGGGGGTGCTCTCGTCCCCTGGGGGGACGCAGAAGAGGACCAGGTGACCGTGGGAAAGGATGTGCGGGGCCGACCCAGGAGGAGGGGGCTGTCAGGCCGCTGGACGGGCTCCTGAAGATCTCTGGGTGCAGGGGTGAGGGGTGGGGGGCTGTGTCTCCGGATTAGGGGAAACTCGGGGTGGGGGCAGGATGTCCGCGTCCCCCAGTCGGGGGACTTCTGGACGCGGAGTCTGGGGTCCGGGGTCTTGGGTCCCGGGTCCGGGTTGCGGGGTCTGGGGTCCCGGGGTGCGGGGTCCGGGTTGCGGTGTCTGGGGTCCCAGGTCCGGGGTCCCGGGTCCGGGTTGCGGGGTCTGGGGTCCCGGGGTGCGGGGCCTGGGGTCCCGGGTCCGGGTTGCGGGGTCTGGGGTCCCGGGGTGCGGGGTCCGGGTTGCGGTGTCTGGGGTCCCGGGGTCTGGGGTCCCGGGCTGCGGGGTCTGGGGTCCCGGGTCTGGGGTTCCGGGGTGCGGTGTCTGGGGTCCCGGGCTGCGGGGACTGGGGTCCCGTGGTCTGGGGTTCCGGGGTGCGGTGTCTGGGGTCCCGGGCTGCGGGGACTGGGGTCCCGTGGTCTGGGGTTCCGGGGTGCGGTGTCTGGGGTCCCGGGTGCGGGGTCCCGGGCTGCGGGGTCCGGGGTGTCTCGGCCCTGGGGGAGGGCGCTCACCTGTAGACATCAGTCCAGAGGTAGGTGCCCAGCACGTACACGGCCTCCACGCGGCTCCCGTGCTGCAGCCGCACCGTCCGCCCGCGCTGCATCTTCTCGGGCTGCTCCGGCTGCACCTGCCGCAGGTGAGTGGCTGCAGCCTCCCGGCCGCTGTGGCCCGCGCGCCCTTATCCCGGGCCGGGGGGCGGGGCCTCGGCGGGGCTGACTACGACCTCCTCTCGCAGTGGACCGGGCGCCTGTCCGTCAAGCCTGACCACGCCCCCACCTCGCTTCCGCCCCCTAGTGGTTAATTTTTTTATTTTTAAAATTTAATTGAATATCTTTTTATTTATTTATTTTTTAAATAGAAACTGCAGATGTCCGCTTTCTGGAGTTTAATTTTCTTTCTTTAAAAAAAATTTAAGATTTATTTTCCAAATAGAAACTGCAGATGTCTGTTTTCTGGAGTTTAATTTTATTTTTAAATTTTTTTTTAAAGTTTGTTTTCCCTTTTGTTGCCTTTTTTTTTTTTTTTACTGTTGAATTAGTTATTATTGTTGTTATTGATGTCGTCGTTGTTGTATAGGACAGAGAGAAATGGAGAGAGGAGGGGAAGACAGAGAGGGGGAGAGAAAGACAGACACCTGCAGACCTGCGTCACCTCCTGTGAAGTGACTCCCCTGCAGGTGGGGAGCCAGGGCCTGGAACCAGGATCCTTTGTCAGTCCTTGCACTTTGCACCACGTGCGCTTACCCCGCTGCGCTACCGCCCGACTCCCTGGAGTTTAATTTTCATTCCTTAATCACCACCACTCTACCCTTTTTCAAACCTTCAGTGGCTTCCTTCTAGATATACAGTGTAAGGACGCAGGACCAGATGTCACCGATATGTGGAATCCAGAGATCTGATTTACATGAACTTGCCAAAAAACAAAAAATCCAAACAAAACACAAGCAAGCCAACTGTAAGAACTCTGGTGGTGATCTGTGGGAGGCAGAAAGGTGAGACACAGAACTTTGGTGGTGGGTGTGGTACACACTGTCGTCTTACAATCTTGTATCAAACTATTAATAACAAATAAAAAAGAGAGAAAGAAACTGCAGATGTCCATTTTCCAGAATTCAGCTTTCATTCGTTAACCAGCACCCAACCCTTTTTCAAACCTTCCGTGGCTTCCTTCTAGATAAAGGGTGTAAGGACACAGAACCGGAGTTCTCTCTGGGAACCCCCAGACTAGCCAGGCAGGTAATAGCAACTTGGAGTTTCCACTGGGGGACCCCAGAGCAGGGGGTGCCCTTATCCAGCCAGCCTGGGGGTCCAGAAAGCTCCCTGAAGGGTCGCCCCAGTCTTCTGGAAGGAGAAAGAGGCGTTTGCAAACTAAGAGGAAGGGAAGGGAGGGTGCTTCTGAGCAGAGATAGGAAGCAGATATGGCCTGACTTCCCCTTCACCCTTCAACGATCGTCTAGTGGCCGCTGGAGGGAAGCCCGAGAGAGCCCAGAAGCCCACTGGCTGGAGTGGCCAAGGTGTGCTGGATGGGCAGCGGGAACTTGTCAGGGCTTCCTCAGTGAGGAGTGGCTTGGTGGGATAGCACCGGGGCCATTCTGTCTGCCATGAGTGGAGGTGTCTCCCGGGAGGCCGATGAAGACCCTGGTCAGGGCTGCACAGGTCTGCTAGGAGGGAACCCATCTGAGCAGCGTCTGTTCCCTGAGTTCCGGATGCTCCAGCAGCGGCCTCTGTTTCCGCCTGGGCCAGTGCCTCAGCTGTTCATGTTTTGTGAAGCCTGAGGTGCAGAACACATTCACTGGGTGCCCTGATGGCAGCCCCCCTCCCCACGCCAACAGCAGGCCCGTCTGGCCATGAAGCCAATAGCAGAAGTGGTCACAGCTGTCACTGTCATGGAGGACTGTTCAGAAAATTCAGACTTGCTGGTGGTCCTTGGTGGTGGTGGTGGGGTAGACATGGGGAGACAGTGGACAGAGAGATAGGGCAGGCATGTTTGAGGGGGAGGCTGAGCTGCCAGAGGGCAGGGGTCCCTGTGGGTGTGGGAACTACACCTGGACAGTAGAAAGGAGATTCAGAAGCACCCAGAACTGAGGACCCCCCCCAACCCCAGCCTCCAGGTGTCAGGGTCAACATAGGGTGGCCCACATCCCAAGGCAGAGGAGACAGCCCAGCTGCTCCTGGGGGCCAGGATCTGGGATAAAGGGCAAAGGGCATCAGTATTTTCTCTCAAAAGGGACACACCACAGGGAGAAGCTGGCGACTTCTGACCAGCTGCCTCTTAGTGAACCGTGCAACCAGCAGTCAGTGAGCAGGTGACAGTCAGGTGAAGAATGACAGTATTTCATGCAAGCTGATCCCAAGGTCCCCTGAGGTGGGTTCTTATCTGGACACTGACCAAATTACTTTTTAAACATTTCTGCCTCCACCTCCTCTTCCATTTTTTAAAATACTTTAATTTTATTTTTGAGAGAGATGCAGAGAGACGGAGAGACAGAGAAACACCAGAGCACTGCTCAGCTCTGGCTTATAGTGGTGCAGGGGATTGAACATGGGACTTTGGAGCCTCAGGCATGAGAGTCTCTTTGCAGAACCATGATGCTATCTACCCCGAACTCCTCTTCCATTTTTAAATGAGAGCACCGCTCTGTTGGGGATTGAACCTGGGGCCTCAGAGTCTCAAGCCTGAGAGGCTTTTGCAGAACCCCTATGCTATCTCCCCAGCCCTACTCTCTCTCTTTAAAACATCCAAGGCTGACTAGACCAGCCACACAAACACAGGGTTCCAGCCTATGCAGGGCTGTTGTGATGAAAGCCTCTCAGTGTCTGAGGGTTTAAAATAGCAGAAGTGCTCACAGCTGTCAGTGGATTCAGGGCCGGAGGTCTCATGCACTCTGATGCTGTCACTGCCCTCCTGGGGCCCGGAAGAGCCCCAAGGTCTCTCATGGTGACTTCTGGGGAATGCATCAAAGGGCAGGTTTGAGTCAGGTCAGCTCCTGGCACTGACCATGTCCCACACCCACGGCTCCGGCTGCTGCCCAGCTCATAGCCAGGGAAAGTGGGTGGCGATGAGTTCATCTGAGCTGCCCCCTGCTACGATCCTTTGTGTGTCTGGGTCTCTGTGCTAGTTCTGGGTGGGGTGAGGGGTTACCTGGAGGGTACTCAGATCTTTCCCAACTGCCCTTGAGGGAACTGGCAGCCCATTCAATGCATCCTTCTGCAAGCCATCAAGCAGAAACAAGTGTACGGAGACTAGCTGACGGGGCCGGGTGGTGGTGTGCACAGCTGAGTGCACGTTACCATGCACACAAGTGTACGGAGACTAGCTGATGGGGCCGGGTGGTGGTGTGCACAGCCAAGCGCACGTTACCATGTGCACAAGGGGTTCAGACCCTGCTCCCCACCTGCAGGAGGGAAGCTTCACAGGCAGTGAAGCAGGTCTGCGGTCATCTATCTTTCTCTCTCCCTCTCTCTCTTCCCCTCCCCTCTCAATTTTCCTCTGTCCTCTTAAATTAAAAAAATAACAACAACAGTAATAATAATAAAGGGTGTCTGGAGTGGTGGATTTGTAGTGCTGGCACAAAGTCCTAGCAATAACCTTGGTGGAAAAAAACCAGTGACCTGATCATTGTGGAGAAAATAAAGCAATAAGGTTGCCCATGAGCCTCGGACCAGAGAAGACCATTCTAGATACTTGTGAGTAGGCACTAAAAGGCCCGTCTAGAGGCGGACTGAGGCGCACACTTCCTGAGCTCTTAGCTGTGTCAGGGCGTAATCTAGAGGTTTCACAGCTCTTCGCTCATATAATCCTCTGAACAGTCCTTTCAGATGGGAGCTATTATTGTCTCCACAGAGGCGGCTCCTGACCCAGCCGTGAGAAGAATGACCTTTGGACTTGGCAAGCCTGGGGTCCAGTCCAATCCTGTCCCCTGAGTAGCTGGAGGTCTTTTGGGGGTCTTGATTTCTCACTACGTATAGGAGATTTTACCCGTGCCCAGTCCCCAAGGTTGTAAGGAATAACGAACTCGTATGCGGTGAAACTACACAAACAACCACACCAAAAAAAAAAAAAATTAGAAAAACAGCAAAAAAGTAACAAATCTCTATTTGGCAAAAAATGTAGTTTGCCTTTAAAAAAAGGCATCTACATAAACTGATTGTCAAGACTACTAGGCTATAAAAGTTGGCATGTTAGGGCTCATACAGTAAGGCTCAGCACAGACTCAAGTTTAGCTGATGACACACACACGGCTTATTATTTTATTTTTAAAAATTTTTTATTATTTGTTTTCTCTTTTGTTGTCCTCGTTGTTTTATTGTTGTTGTAGTTATTATTGTTGTCTGTCTTCATTGTTGGTTAGGACAGAGAGAAATGGAGAGAGGAGGAGAAGACAGAGAGGGGGGAGAGAAAGACAGACACCTGCAGACCTGCTTCACCGCCTGGGAAGCGACTCCCCTGCAGTTGGGGAGCTGGGGGCTCAAACCGGGATCCTTACACCGGTCCTTGTGCTTCTCTCCATGTGCGCTGAACGAGTATTTTATTTTTTCCTAGTGATTTAATAATGCTCAACAAGATTGTGGGATAGGGGGTACAATTCCATACAATTTCCACCACCAGAGTTCCGTATCTCAACGGATTTTTTTAAAAACCATTCTGCTGGGGGAGGGGAGGGTATTGGTTCATAGCATACTTGCCGGCACATGAGTCCAATTTCTTAGGTGTCTGCAAGACACTCTGACTCCCAGCTTAGTTTTTCTCCACCGTCAAGGCACAAGGACCCCAATGCCCTCTCCAAGCCTCCTGTTCATTCCCTCCCCAGAGTCCTTTGCTTTGCTGTGAGCACCACACCCAGTCCAAGTTTCACATGTGTTTTTCCATTTTGTCCTTGTTTCTTGCCTTCCATCTCTGAGTCAGATCATCTGGTATTCATCCTTCCCTCTCTTTTATTGTTTTTTGTTTATCTCACTTAACATGATTCTTTCAAGCTCCATCCAAGATGACGCAAAGGAGATGATCGTATCATTTTCTAATAGCTAATGAGTATTTCACTGCATAGACACAGCTCTCTTAGCTACTCATCTCTTGTTGGGCATCTGGGCTGCTTCCAAGTTTGGGTTTTACGACTTGTGTTGCTATAACCATAAGTATACAGAGATCTCTTTGTGTTTTTGCTTCTTTTGATTAAATTCCAAGGAGAGAGGTTGCTGGGGCACAGGGCAGGTCCACTTCTAGTGTTCTGAGAGTCTCCAGGCTGTTCTCCACAGAGGTTGGACCCACTTACATCCCCACCAGCAGTGCAGGAGGGTCCTTCCCTCCTGGCAAACAACATCTTTGCCAAACATTTGTTCTCACTGTCCTTTCTAATATATGACATTCTCACAGATGTAAAGTGGTATCTCATTGTCTTTATTTGCACTTCTCTGATAATTAGTGACTTTGAACATTTTTTTTCTTGTATCTGTCGGCCCCCTTCATCTCTTCTTTCATGAAGATTCGGTCCATTTCCTCTCCCCATTTTAAAATAGGGTGGTTGCTTTTAGAATTTTTTTTTTTTTCTTCACTGAGTTCAGTGAGTGCTTAATATACTGTGGTTATCAGTTCTTTTTTTTTTTTTTTTCTTTGCATTAGAAAGAGTACCTCCCTAATACTTCCTCTCCACTTTTCCAAGCTTTGGGTCCATGATTGCTCAACAATTTGTTTGGCTTCGTATGTTAACTCTCTTTTCAGTCACCAGGTTCCAGGTGTCATCAGGATGCCAGCCAGACTTCCCTGGATTGAAGACCCCACCAATATGTCCTGGAGCTCAGCTTCCCCAGAGACCCACCCTACTAGGGAAAGAGAGAGGCAGACTGGGAGTATGGACCAACCAGTCAATGCCCATGTTCAGCGGGGAAGCAATTACAGAAGCCAGACCTTCCACCTTCTTCATCCCACAATGACCCTGGGTCCATGCTCCCAGAGGGATAGAGAATGGGAAAGCTATCGTGGGAGGGGGTGGGATATGGAGATTGGGCGGTGGGAATTGTGTGGAGTTGTACCCCTCCTACCCTATGGTTTTGTTAATTAATCCTTTCTTAAATAAAAAAAAATAAATAAAAAAAATACAAAAGGAAGGAAGGAAGGGAGGGAGTGGACAGGGCGGGGTGGGGTGGGGTAGATAGATAATGGTTATGCTAAAACAAAATAAATAAATTATTAAAAACAACAAAAAAGAAAATTTATTCCTTCATTCCTACACATGATGCACACTCCAATATGTAGTGTATGTTTCATGAGTATTTAAGAGCAAAAGATATCAAAATACATTTTACCTCGTTAGTCATTTGAGGTTTTTTTTTTCTCTCAGATTTACCTGCTTGAACACATGGTTTCTGAGGTCAGGTTTATGTTCCCTGATGATGCTGAAAAAAATCCAACATTTGCACTGGCTGAAATGTATTTGTTTCCTGAGGCCTGGAGGTTTTTCCGCCTTAACTAATAAAGATGGTGGAGGAAACAGTCCCCTTAGAACCTGGAGAGAACACTATCCTCCTCCCCTGGAGAACTTCCCACTGGGTAGGGTCCTCCCTCTACACCTCTACACGTGAAGTAGGTTGGCGGTGACCCTGTTGATGCTGAGCAGTGCCCTCTGCGTCTGCGCACCTGAGGAGAAAAACGCTCAGGCTTAGCAAGGAACAGGGGGAACAGAGCTTCAAAGACCAGGATATGCGCACCTGAGGAGAAAACGCTCTGGCTTAGCAAGGAACAGGGGGAACAGCTTCAAAGACCAGGATATGTGCACCTGAGGAGAAAACGCTCTGGCTTAGCAAGGAACAGGGGGGAACAGAGCTTCAAAGACCAGGATATATGGACTATGCTCACCTGCAACGTTTTCCTGTAAAATTCCTCTCTCTCTCTCTCTCTCTCTTTCTCTCTGGGTCTTGTTGGCACTGCGAATCCATGGCTCTTGGTGGACATCCCCCCCATTTTATTCTATAGGACAGAGAGAGATTGAGAGAAGAGGGGGAGACAGAGATGGAGAGACACCTGCAGACAGACATCTGCAGACCTGTCTCATGGCTCCTGAAGCGTCCCCCCGGCAGGTGGGAAGCGGGAGCCCCAGCCAGGATCTTTGTGTAAGGTCATGTGCACTTAACCAGGTGGGTTACCATCTGCCCCTTCTGTAAAATTGACAGAACAGAGGCAGGAATAGCCACTGGGGTCGCTGAGGCAGGTTCTCCCACTGGCACATTGGCGGCTCTGACCATTGTCAATCTCCACAGCTCACACCTGCAGTGACTGTCTACAGCTCCACCGGACTGAATGCCAGGGACATAGGGGTCTGACATACACCCATTGGTGTGGCGGTCACAGGAGCAGTGACAGGAACTATAGACGTTTTCACGGTTTCCTCTATGCAGACACAGGTTGGAGGTGCAGGCCGTGAACAGCGGTCACCACAGAGATTCTCAGAAACTATTCTTCCTGGGTCTGTGAGTGAAACCACGGACATTTTCAAAGTAGGAAAAATAAATGCCACTTATTTTTAAAAATCTTTTTGTATTAGTGATTTAATTATGATGAACAAGATTATAAGATAACAGGGGTACAATTCTACACAGTTCCCACCACCTGAGTTCTGTGTTCCATCCCCTCCACTGGAAGTTTCCCTGTTCTTTATCCCTCTGAGAGCGTGGGCCAAAATTCTTTATGGCGAGCAGAAGGTGGGAGTTCTGGCTTCTATCATTGCTTCTCTGCTAGACATGGATGTCAGCAGGTCCATCCACACCCCTGGCCTGTTTCTGTCTTTTCCTAGTTGAGGTAGAAATGCCACTGATTTCTGTTGTACTTGGACAGCTGTGTGGATCCTGTATATTGTTGATTTTGGCCACCCACAAAAATGTCTGTATTTGCCTTCAAAATGGTAACAACTATACTGGTCACAAAAGGTGATTGATTGACTGTCCACTTTCCTTTGCCACCCTGGAAGCCTGGGCCGGGGGTGGAGGGTCTGTCCTGGAAACAGCCACTTGGTACCACACATCTTCGTCAGACTCTGCGTATTAAAAAGTGTCGTCACTCTAACTAAAACAGTACCTTGGCGTCTTGGATCCTACTATGAAGGGTTCAGGCTCTCTGTGAGTAATCTGATCCTATCTGCGCCCTGGTCCTGCAGTGGTTATTAGCTCTTTATCTGGTCTGTCAAGATCTCCTCTTCTGGAGGGCGTCGTGTGCCGGTGCTGGGTCTCTTGGCCGTGCAGAAGCTGTTCCGTTTGGGGTGGTCCTCTTGGCTGCTTTTTGTTTCTGTTTTCCTTGATGTTGGACTCGAGGCTTCACCGTCATCACTGGGGTTATACTGCTCTGAGATGACTTCCCTCCCCCCCACAGAGAAAGAGAGACTGAGATAGAGAGATTCAGAGACAGAAAGACACCATAGTACTGAAGCTTCCTCCAGTGTTTTGGGGGCTGGCCATGAACCTGGGTGACACGCATGGCAAAGCAGTCCACAACTGGGGGGGGGGTTATCTTGCCCTCTAAGTCATTTTAAGTCTTTGGAAAAACAGGTGTATGTGCTATTTTTAAACTCACTTTTATTTTATTTTATTTTTTGCCTGAAGTCACTGGGGCTTGGTGTTGGCCACCACTTGTGGTGGGCATTTTTTCCATTTTATTGAATAGGATGGAGAGAAACTGAGAGAAGGTGGGAGAAGTTAAGAGGAAGTGAGAGAGACACCTGCAGCTCTGCTTTACTTCTCCTGAGACATTCCTGCTATAGGTGGGTAGTGCAGGCTCTAACCAGGTTCCTTGCATGGGTCCTGACACTTAGTACTATGTGCACATAACCAGGTGTGCCATCACCTGGCTCCCTATCACTCACCTTTAGCAATCTGTTAGATGCTTAGAAATGTGTCAGACGTTTTCATTCCTGGGGTTCCACAATTACCCTCTTCACATTGTCCTGAACACCTGAGTTTCCAAATCAAAACTTTATTCTAGGAATAAGGAACTGGTGCAGGGTGTCCCAGCCAGTCAGCCAGGGAGGAGCCTAAACAGGGCTTCCTGACCACTGTGGGGTAGCTGGTTGCACCAGGTGCTAGGTGGGCTGAGACAGGAAAGCAGGTGGGCACTGCACAGTGCGGTCATTTCTATTCTCAGGTGGGAGGGCCAGGGACGGTGCCATGTCCTGTGGTCAGTGTCAGTTCCCCAAAGCCTCTGAAGCAGATGGCACTGCCTAAGACCTTGATCCCCCAAACAGCCATCCCAGAGGGGCCTCCATGCACTGGCTTGGGGCGTGGGGGTCAGGGGAGCACTGCTGTGTACACAGAGGGCAGGTGTCTGAGGAGAGAGCTGGCGGCGGGCTGAGCCCAGAAGGTGAGGCCAGCAGAACATTCCAGACAGAAGGCAAGAGGCTTGTGTGTGAGGTTGGCTGGTGAGGCCCTGACTGTGTGAAGGGCTTGGGGCTTTTCCTTAAAGTCACAGGAAAGCCCCAGAGGACCTGGAATCTTGGCAGTTGCACGGCATGGGCTTTTGCAAAAGCATTCTGGCTGCCATGCGGAGCTGGATTCCACAGGAATTCTGTAAGGCAGCCAGGATGGTGAGGAGATGGGGGCCTGGGCCAACCCAGCCCAAAGCAGAGACTCGGACTCAGGGTTAGGAGCCCCCAACATACCTCCACCAGTTCCTGTACACCCCCCTGGCCCCAGGAGAGCTCATGTTGTTTGCCCACCCCTAGGAAGGGGTCTCTGGTTACTCAGTGGGGGAAAGGCCCTAGGGAGAGGCCACAGATTCCACTTCTGCATCAGCACTGGATCCTGTGAGACTTGTCACTCAGGGGAGGGGACAGGCTGGGTGTGACCTTGTCCCCTTTGTGTAATGGGGGTGAGCTTTCTCATTACACAGCCTCTACAGCAGGTCTCTGGATGTTGTAACATTAGATAATGTTTTAACACAGATGAGAAAAAGAAAACCCTGGGGGCTGGGGTGTTGTAGCGGGTTAAGCACACACATTGCAATATGCAAGGACAGGCCTAAGGGTCCCAGTTTGAACCTCTGGCTCCCCACCTTCAGGGGGAAGCTTCACAAGCAGTGAGACAGGTTTGCAGGTGTCTCTCTCCCTCTCTATCTTCCCATCCCCTCTCAATTTCTTTCTATTCTATAAAAAAAAATTGAAAAATGGTCACCAGGAGCAGTGGATTTGTAGTGCAGGCACTGAGCCCCAGCAGTAACCCTGGAGGCAAAAAGAAGAAGGAGGAGGAGGAGGAGGAGGAGGAAGAGGAGAAGGGGAAGAAGGAGGAGAAGGAAAAGAAGGAGGAGAAGAAGGAGAAGAAGAAAGAGAAGAAGAAAAGAAAACCTGTCTGGTGTTGGGCATGATTTTCAGACCGGCTTCCCTTGCAAGATGTTTTGCTTAAAAAAAAATTCTCAAGAACCAGCCTAGTGCTGTGTGAAGAAGAAGAAGGAGGAGACGAAGGAGAAGAAGAAAGAGAAGAAGAAAAGAAAACCTGTCTGGTGTTGGGCATGATTTTCAGACCGGCTTCCTTTGCAAGATGTTTTGCTTAAAACCAGTTCTCAAGAACCAGCCTAATGCTGTGTGAAGAAGAAGAAGGAGGAGGAGGAGGAGGAGGAGAAGGAGGAAGAGAAGAAGAAGAAGAAGAAGAAGAAGAAGGAGGAGGAGGAGGAGGAGGAGGAGGAGGAGGAAGGGAAGAAGAAAAGAAACCCTGTTTGGTGTTGGGCATGATTCTCAGACCATCTTCCCTTGCTGCCAGGCTAGCTTCACCGGAGAGAGAGACAAGGAACTCGTGGTGGCGTGGTAATATAGTTCTTTATTGATTCGGACACTCCAGAGTCGGTTGTGAGCACAGCGGGTTTAGGCAACATGAAGCTAGCAAAATGGCCACCTCCCGCTATGCACACCAGCCCTTCTCCAGGTCTTCTCCAGGTTGGGACGTGGGAGAGAAAGAGTGAAACCCAGAACAGCCGCGGGCTTTATAGGGTAAAAACGGAAGTGGCGAGTCAGGAACGTGATTGGCTAGGAAAGGGGGTGGAGAAAACAAGGCATTCTGGGAAGGTAGAAGGCTGGCAGGATTAATGTACCCTGCAGGCATGGGTGGGGATCTTTCAGGCAAAACAATGATTATGTGAATAGGCCATAGTATCAAGCAATGCAGGGGAGCTGGCGTAATGCCCAACACCTTGAAAGCTGTATTGCTTAAAACAAATTCTCAGGAACCAGCCTAGTGCTGTCACCCGGGGGTACTGAGGATGAGGGATGTGTGTTCTGTTCTCTCAGCACCCTTCAAAACCTTCTGGGGCCACCACCACTGGTGCCATTTTGGAATTTGCAGAGCAGGTCAGCAGGCTGAGGGAGAGCTGACAAGTGTGCATGTTCTACTTCTGGTGTGAGGTCTGCAGGCCGGAAGCTCAGGCAGGACTCTGGATTGCGATCTTGGAGAAACCTTGATCTTTTCTCTGAGGACTGTCTGCAGGTTGAACGAGGCTTGTCCACAGCCTGGAGGGCAATCCGCTTTACTCAAGGTCGATCGATCTCTGGTTTGTCGTGTCTGAAAAATACCTTCCCAGCCAACATCCAGGTTGACATTTGAGTAAATGACTGGGAGCTATAAGTGTGGCCAAACTGACACATGGAATTCACCACCACTGGGCTAAAAGGCTTGACTCACGCTCCACGGGTCTTGGGCACCTGCCAGGCGTCCTTGCTGTAACCCCGGAACTTGGATTACTTTTTTTCCTCCCTTTCTCATTTCCTTTCTTTTTTCCTTTCCTTTCCTTTCCTTTCCTTTCCTTTCCTTTCCTTTCCTTTCCTTTCCTTTCCTTTCCTTTCCTTTCCTTTCCTTTCCTTTCCTTTCCTTTCCTTTCCTTTCCTTTCCTTTCCTTCCCTTTCCTTCCCTTCCCTTCCCTTCCCTTCCCTTCCCTTCCCTTCCCTTCCCTTCCCTTCCCTTCCCTTCCCTTCCCTTTTCTTCCCTTCCCTTCCCTTCCCTTCCCTTCCCTTTCCCTTTTTTTTGCCTCCAGGTATACAATCTTCTATAACCACCACTTCACAGCCTTTAATATACCATCCACTACTTCCTGAGGTTCTCCATGAGGGGTAGGCATGGTAGTGACTCCCTTGGTAACAAGCCCTCCTGTGTCTATTTCTGCAGAAATTCTGGGTAGCACCAAGCCCCTGTAAGCCTGGCCTTAATATGGTCCCCAGATCTCCAGGGGTCAGTTTCCTTACATGGTACAGGTGTAACATGTGTCTATAATCACACTTAACAAT
Source organism: Erinaceus europaeus (assembly GCF_950295315.1). NCBI lineage: Eukaryota > Metazoa > Chordata > Mammalia > Eulipotyphla > Erinaceidae > Erinaceus > Erinaceus europaeus. The sequence continues at coordinate 115,950,994 of NC_080172.1, forward strand.
AACTGTGTGAAGACTTCTACTTCTTCACCTCGGGTTAACAAGTATACTTCTAGTAAACCAACTTTACCCAGTAACTGTTTATCGCTCTCAGCTTGCTGTTAATGCCATGGCAACGTCTCGTGCAAGGTTCTCAGCAAACATAGCAGTCGGCACGTGTTCTTGTAGAACCAGAGCTGATGGAGTTATGGGAGAAGGTCAGAACTAATCCGATTACCCAGCTATCAGCATGCCTACACATCTGTCTGTTCTTTTCAGAGAGTGTGGTAATTCCATCAAGGCTTGTTCCGCTGGTCCGGGTTGCCATTCATGGCATGCATTAGTGGGAACTAAGGCAAGTGGTGGCTGTGTGATTAGCAAGACCATTCTGTGCTCAGGACTTGTACTACTCTGGATTGAACAGTTAAGGCAAGTGACAGTCTCATCCTGCTCTTCTGCACCGGGCACATTTGTGCAACTGGACTGTGATCTTGGAGAAGCCTTTCCTTGTTCCCATCCGTAGCAAGCTCTACTCACTCCGGCAGTAAGAAAGAAATGAGGAACCTCAGCATAGGCTGTTGTGCCAGTGCTGTTTCCGCTTATTCAGGCAGCCTCGTGCTGGCCAGGAACGTGAGCGAGTGAGGTGTGAGCACTTGTCCTCAGGGCAGCAACAGCTCTTCGCAGGTCTGACTGCAGGTCCCCTTGGTCTGTCTGCAGCACATCTGCAAGTCCTCCTGTGTACCTAACATGACCCCCCTGTTCTTGACTGGAAAGAGGGCCGAGGCATTCGGCAGCAAGCCCAGGTGGAGACTGTGGTCACTGATGTGACTGATCTGCACAGACTGGCATTACAAAATTTTTCTTTATTGGGGGGTTAATGCTTTACAGTCAACAGTAAATACAGTAGTTTGTACATGCATAACATTTCTCAGTTTTCCACATACCAATACAAACCTCACTAGGTCCTCTGTCATCCTTTTCAGATCTGTAATCTTCCCCTCACCCACCCCAGAGACTTTTACTTTGGTGCAATACGCCAATTCCAGTTCAGGTTCTACTTGTGTTTTCTCTTCTGATCTTGTTTTTCAACTTCTGCCTGAGAGTGAGATCATCCCATATTCATCCTTCTGTTTCTGACTTATTTCACTCAACATGATTTTTTCAAGGTCCATCCAAGATAGGCTGAAAACAGTCACCATTTTTTATAGCTGAGTAGTATTCCATTGTGTATATAGACCACGACTTGCTCAGCCACTCATCTGTTGTTGGACACCTGGGTTGCTTCCAGGTTTTGGCTATTACAAATTGTGCTGCCAAGAACATATGTGCACACAGATCTTTTTGGATGGGTGTGTTGGGTTCCTTAGGATCTATCCCCAGGAGAGGAATTGCAGGATCATAGGGTAGGTCCATTTCTAGCCTTCTGAGAGTTCTCCAGACTGTTCTCCACAGAGGTTGGACCCATTGACATTCCCACCAGCAGTGCAGGAGGGTTCCTTTGACCCCACAACCTCTCCAGCATTTGCTGCTGTTACCTTTTCTGATGTATGACATTCTCACAGGAGTGAAGTGGTATCTCATTGTGGTCTTTATTTGCATTTCTCTGAGAATCAAAGATTTGGAGCATTTTTTCTTTTTCTTATATTTATTATTTATTTATTTATTCCCTTTTGTTGCCCTTGTTGTTTTATTGTTGTAGTTATTATTGTTGTCATTGTTGTTGGATAGGACAGAGAGAAATGGAGAGAGGAGGGGGAAGACAGAGAGAGGGAGAGAAAGATAGACATCTGCAGACCTACTTCACCACTTGTGAAGCGACACCCCTGCAGGTGGGGAGCCAGGGCTTGAACCAGGATCCTTATGCGGGTCCTTGTGCTTAGCGCCACCTGCGCTTAACCCGCTGCGCTACAGCCCGACTTCCTGGAGCATTTTTTCATGTGTTTCTTGGCCTTTTAGATCTCTTCTGTGGTGAATATTCTGTCCATGTCTTCTCCCCCCATTTTTGGATGGGTTTGTTTTCTTATTGTTGAGTTTGGCAAGCTCTTTATATATTTTGGTTATTAAACTCTTCTCTGATGTATATCATGGAAAGATCTTCTCCCATTCTGTGAGGGGTCTCTTGGTTTGGGTAGTTGTTTTTTTGCTGTGCAGAAGCTTTTTAATTTGATGTAGTCCCATAGGTTTATGCTTGCCTTAGTCTTCTTTGTGATTGGATTCGTTTCATTGAAGATGTCTTTAAAATTTATTTCAGAAAAGAGACCTGCAGACTGTCATATTTTAGGGTGGTGTAAAAACCCTGCTGTAGACTTTAACACGCAGGTCTAAACTAGCTATAGAACTGTCCTGTGTATTTCAACAGCATGTTTTGTAGTAACACTTAACCCTAAACATGGTGCTTGAATCTTACTGTTATTTCTTCTGTATCCAGCCCCCTCAATAAATATTTTAAAAAGGTTAAGAAAAAAAAGAAGGAACTAGAAGATAGCTCTCTTGGTAAAGCACACACGTCAGCATGCATGAGGGCTGAGCCTGGAGCACCACATGGGGATTCCAGGCAAAGAGGAAGCTTTGTGGCTGGTGACATAGTGATGATCCTTTGGTCTCTCTATGAGTGACGTCTCTGTCCCCTCTGCTTCTATTTGAGACAGAGAGAGAGAGAGAGAGAGAGAGAGAGAGAGAGAGAGAGAAGAATTTATTGTGGAGGTTGGAATCATACAGGCACGAAGCCCCAGCTGACTGAATATATATATGGAGGGAAAGAGGGAAAGAGAAGGAGGGAGAGAGAGAGAGAGAGAGAGAGAGAGAGAGAGGGAGGGAGAGAGAGAGAGAGAGAGGACACCACAGACTGAAGTTTCTCTAGGGGTTTGGTGAAAGTTGAATCTTGTGCATGGCAAAACACACGTTCGAGGTGAGTTCCCTTGCCAGCCCCAGAGGAAGATGGCTTTGAGAGGTGAGTCTGTCTTCTCAGGTTGCCAGCCCTGAGTAAACCAGGTCTTTCTCACAGCCATGCTTGTCACAGTTAAGTGGCCTTTGATGGTCGGCAGTCAAACCCCGGCGTTCAGTGACAAACCCCGGCCAGTTCAGACTCTTCGAAACCGAGAGCAGGGATGGCGAGTACCTCGCTCATGCTTGCTTCTCCTGGGGGAGCCTTGTGGCCTGGGGCTCTGCATTTGGTGAAGACAGAGGAATTGCTGCATTCCAGAGGACACGGAGAGATGAAAACACTGCTGCTGCTGCAAGCACTCATGACCACGAGAGGGCACCAGAGCCCCATTTTACTAGAAGCAGGACTTTGTCCCCAGACAGGTGAGGGTGGCTTCATTGGTCGGAATCAAGGCTGCCTCTGGTCTCTGTGAAACCTCACTCACGCAGCATCTTCCTTTCCCTTTGGGCAGCTGTCCTCAGTCGGCAGCTGGTGTCAGAGTTCAGAGAGTTCATGGGGCAAGTCCCTTAGTTTGGTGTCCTGGGTCACAGAGCCCACTGGGAACAGAGCTGGGTCTTCTTGCCCTCCCTTCCTCCCTCCCTTCTTCCTTTCCTCCCTTTATCTCTCTTTCCTTGCCTTCAGTACTCCCTTCCTCCTTTCTTTCCTTTAGTTTGTGGAGCTGAGACATGCTTGATTTCACCACTTTGGGCTGCTTTTTCATTCATAGAGAAATAGAGAAATACATACATACGTACACACATACATATATACGTACACACACATGCACATACATACGTACGCACATATGCACACACGTACATACATACGTACACACATATGCACACACGCGCACACAGTACACACATACGTACACACACGTGCACACACACGTACGTACATACATACATACGTACGTACATACATACATGCCATACATACCATACATAATGCTAGAGCATCATTTATTTATTTATTTTTATTATTTATTTTCCCTTTTGTTGCCCTTGTTATTTTATTGTTGTCAGATAGGACAGAGAGAAATGGAGAGAGGAGGGGAAGACAGAGAGGGGGAGAGAAAGACAGACACCTGCAGACC